>NC_052049.1:70740311-71037811 GCF_903992535.2 Arvicola amphibius | reverse complement strand
CCATGCAGCTTCGTGCCTGTGACCCGACTGTTTTTGTGGCCTGCCATGGTCTTGGAAACCACTGCCTGCTGCCTTCTACCATTTGGGGACCTGAAGCATGGTCTCATGGCCTGCTCCCCACTGCCACCATTCATGGACCTGCAGCATGGCCTGCCTAAACTCCCGCATTTTTATTATAAAAAAAGAGATGGGAATGTAATGATCTGCTCTTTCCCTTTAATAGACAAGCCATCTGCTGAGGCAAGTTAATCTTCAGCTTCCAGTTCAGGTCCCTCCCTTTTCTTTTCTTTTATTTTTTTTACTTAATTTATTTATTAGATTTAAAAAAATACCATTCTCACTCCTACCCCTCCTCCCATTCCCTCCACACACCTTCCCACCCCACCTCCATCTAATCCTACGAGAGAGTAAGGCAATTTGCTTTGTGGAAGGTCCAAGGCCCTCCCTACTTCATCTAGGGGGAGCAAGGTATACATCCAAATAGAATATGATTCCAAAAAGCCAGTACATGCAGTAGAAATAAATCCCAGTGCCACTGCTGGTGACCCATCAGCCTGTCCCAGCCATACGACTGTCAGCCACATTCAGAGGGACCAGTTTGGTCCTATGCTTGTTCCTTCCCAGTCTAACTGGAGTTGGTGAGCTCCCATTAGCTCAGGTAAACTTTTTCAGTGGAAGACCCCTTCATGGTCTTGACCTCTTTGCTCATATTTTCATTCCTTCCACTCTTCAACTGGACCTTGGAAGCTCAGTCCAGTGCTTTGATGTGGGTCTCTGCTTCTGTTGGATGAAGGTTCTATGGTGATGATGATTTAAGATAATCATCAGTCTGACTACAGGGCAAGACCAATTTGGGCCCCCTCTCCTCTATTGATTAGGGTCTTAGCTTGGGTCATTCTTGTAGATTCCTGGGAATTTTTCTAGAGCCAGGTTTCTTGCTAACCCCATAATTTGGGTATCTCCCTCAATCAAGATATCACTTTCCTTGCTCTCATATCTGTCCTTCCTCCATTTTGACTATCCCATTCCCTCAAGTTCTCCTCAACCTTCCACTTCTCCCCTCCTCTTCCCCTTATACCTCTCACCCCCCTGTTGCCAATTTTGTCAGGTGATCTTCCAATTTCCAGGTTGGACTATATATGTTTTTCTTTGGGTTTAACTTATTACTTAGCTTCTATAGGATCATGAACTATAGGCTCAATGTCCTTTGTTTATAACTAGTATTCACTTATGAGTGAGTACATACCATATTCATCTTTTTTGGGTCTGGGTTACCTCACTCAGGATAGTGTTTTCTAATTCCATCCATTTGCTTGCAAAATTCAAGATGTCATTGTTTTTTTACCACTGAGTAGAAATCTAATGTGTAGATGTGCCACACTTTCTTTATCCATTCTTCAGATGAGGGGCATCTAGGTTGTTTCCAGGTTCTAGCTATTACAAATAATGCTGCTATGAACATAGTTGAGCAAATGCTTTTGTAGTATAATTGAGCATCTTTTGGATATATGCTCAAGAGTGGTATTGTGGGATCCTGAGGTAGGTTGATTCCCAATTTTCTGAAAAACCACCATACTGATCTCCAAAGTGGTTGTACCAGTTTGCATTCCCACCAGCAATGGATGAGTGTTCCCCTTACTCTACATCCTCTCCAGCATAAGCTATCATTACTTTTTATCTTAGCCATTCTGACAGGTGTAAGATGGTATCTCAGAATTGTTTTGATTTGCATTTCCAAACAATATCTAAGGAAGTTGAACAGGTCCTTAAGTATCTTTTGGCCATTTGAAATTCTCCTGTTAAGAATTATTTGTTTAGTTCAGTATCCCATTTTTAATTGGGTTATTTAGAATTTAAATATCTAATTTCTTGAGTTCTTTATAGATTTTGAAGATCAGTCCTTTGTCTGATGTGGGGTTGGTGAAGAACTTTTCCCATTCAGTAGGCTGCATTTTTTGTCTTATTGACCATGTTCTTTGCTTTACAGAAGCTTCTCAGTTTCAGGAGGTTCCATTTATTTATTGTTGCTCTCAGTGTCTGTGCTACTGGGGTTATATTTAGGAAGTGGTTTCCTGTGCCCATGCATTGAAGACTACTTCCCACTTTCTCTCCTATCAGGTTCAGTGGGGGAAGATTTATATTGAGGTCTTTAATCCATTTGGACTTGAGTTTTGTGCATGGCAATAGATATGGATCTACTTTCATTCTTCTACATGGTGACATCTAGTTATGCCATTTAAACACTGCCTGGCCCATATCTCTAGCCTTTTATTGGCTAACTCTCACATCTTGATTTAACCCATTTCTGTTAATCTGTATATCACCACGAGGTCGTGGCTTATAGGGAAAAATTCAGCATGTCTGATTCTGGCAGCTCCATGGTGGTTCTCTCTCTGTGGTTTTGTACAAAATCATGGTATAACACTATTAAAATGAGGAAGGAATTTGAAAGTATATTGGGGCGTGAATGTTATATATGTATTTAAAATGACACCTGTGAATTTTCAAGGTTTACCTTCTACATTAAAATGAAAGTCCAGGCCGGGCGATGGTGGCGCACGCCTTTAATCCCAGCACTTGGGAGGCAGAGGCAGGTGGATCTCTGTGAGTTTGAGACCAGCCTGGTCTACAGAGCTAGTTCCAGGACAGGCTCCAAAGCCACAGAGAAACCCTGTCTCAAAAAAACAAAAAAAAAAAAAAATGAAAGTCCAGCAAAATTATCTATAGTATTTATCATACCAAATGGTGTTGTTAGAATGTAATCAAAATATTATTAACTTTTTTTTAATTCTGAAAAAGGAAAAATGCATTGGGATGTTTGTATGCCATTCAGAAGCAACAGGATAGTTATAGTTTAGCATTTTGAGGCACTGATTATAACATTTACATTGGTAATGTTTTAGCTTCCTGTTGCTAAGCAGATACTCTGGAAAAACAGTTCAAGGGTACAGTCTGTCATGGAGGGGAAGGAAAGGCTGCAGAAACTAGAAGCAGTTGGTCGCATGGCATTTCCACTCTGGAGCAGAGAGTGATGGCCACATGCTGCCCATTTACAGGATCACAGCCAGGGAATGATGCTTTCCACAACAGTTCCCACCTCAATTAACACAATCAATAAAATTTTAAGCCATGCTTAAGGGCCCAACTCTCAGGAAAGTCTAGACACAAACTAATAGTTAATATTAACAGCTAAAGGAACATCTGTGCTGAATATTTACCTGAAGTCTAACACACCTGGAATATTTATATTCAGCATCTTTTGGTTCCTACTTTTCTAGGACACTGCTAAAACAATGTCATCTAAGAAGGAGCACTATCAGCTAGTCACACCTATTTTTCAATAATTTAACAAATTATCTAGTTATCTAAAATGCTAGCCACAAATAATAACAAATTGGTTATGAAGTGGCTAGTTCTGGATTATTCTTCATAAGTAAAGGTGTAACCAAAGAGGTGATAAAATAAAACTCAGAGGGAGAACATCTGTATGCTTTCCTCTGAGTTAATGAGAAGGCTCTGGACTGGGAAAGTACAGCTTCACATCCATCAACTACCCAAATTTGAAGGATGATTCAGCTCATTGTTGTGGGTGCTCTACTATTTGATAAGTACTTTCACATTCATATAAAATTTACTCACTTCATGCTGAGAAGAGACTCTGTTTTTCATGTGCAGTCTCTGAACAAGTTCAGGTGTGGTGACCTGGCTGTCATCTGTAAGTGTTTGAGAAGGTATTGGACCTTGAGGGTTCCCACTTGATCAGTGGATTAATTCTTTACTGGATTCTTAATGGAGTGAAGTGAAGAATAGGATACGGGGTCAAGTTGGAGATGTAGGTCACTGAGGTCAAGACATTGCAAGATGTATCTTGTTCCTGCCCTTTCTTGTTTCTTTCTCAGTTGTCTGACACAATGAGCAGTTTTGCTCCATCACCTTTCTACATAGAACAAGTGACAAGTGACACTTCTTAAACTGAAACAAAAGGAACCGTTCCTCCTTTAGAACAGTCAGTCTCAAGTAACTGTCCCAGCTCACAGAGGCAGGTGATTTCTATTATCCTCACTGTAATGACTGAGGTGAAATCATTTACATGACCCACACCAGGCTTTCCACAGCCCATCTCTTGTATCTATACACCATAGTGCAGCCCAGACACAATTTTTGTTTTTTTTTGTGGTAACATAGTCAATGTTAGAAAGTGGATCACTAGAATTAAGTAGTACTGAATGATATCACATTTTATACATAATAAAGCATTTTCACACACGGCAGTATATTTATTTATCATTTCAGTTAGAGATACCAAACATTATCACCTAAAAGTAAGGAAATTATGATAACAACTTGGCCAAATTCTCCAGGAAATCATTGATACAGAATTCAGGTCAAAGTCTACGACACTGGGCACCTTTCTCGGCACATTGTTTATACAAAGTTGATCTTGGAATGGGGTATAATGAAAGAGATTTAAATGAAAACTGAAGAAAGGAAAATGTACATAGAAAGAGGGGAGGCTTTCAGAATCCCAGCTCCATTAAACTAGGTTGTAAGAAGACTTCACATTGCAATAATGCTAACAATAATGAGTGCTTGGTAGAGAGAAAAGCAAGGTCCCTAGCAGAATCCCCACAGGGCCCTTCTGTGGTAGTACCCCATATCATGCTGTTCACACTCCGCTAACTTATACTAAAAAGCGAAAGACATGAAGAATGTACCACAACAGCTGGGCTTGCTTAGGAGGCTGAGGCAGGAGGATCATGCATTTGAGACTAGCTTAAACTAGAGAGCTGGGTCCAAACAACTTGGAAAATTGAGTGAGAGAGACCCTGTTTCAAGATAAAACTAATAAAAAGGGCTGAGACTGTGCTCAAATCATTTGTCCTTGCCTGTCCTGTGCATGGTTCTGGTGCAGGGGACAAAACCCACCTTAATTAGCAGTATCCTTAATCTTGTAAAACCACCAAAATCACTGTGTCTAGTTTTTTAAAGCTGCCCTAGGGGTTGGGGAGATCCCAAATCATATGTGGAAGAAATGCCTTTCCCAACTAAACTTATCTATGTATGTGGTATATCTTAGTTCTTCAAAATAATGGGTTCCTGTACCCAGATAAAATGAAACATTTGAATAAGATTTCTTTTATCATAGGTAACATGTTTTTATTAAGCTGCCCTTGTCCATAGCTATGTAAAAGGTTGTTAGTGATGCTAATATTTTACTATACTCTTCTAGGAGAAAACTACTTACACAGTGTTGCTATGAGCTTAATGATTTTAAAAGTTGTAAAGATACTAGAGATAGTCACTCAGCATTATCTGACTTGACTTTAATAACATAATCTCTTTCTTCACATTACACTCTGATATCTGCTATTATTCCCAAGTTATTGTGGGATTCCACAAAACTTCAAAATAACCTAAGAGGGCAATCACAAATCTTTTAGAAGATAAAGCAGCCAAAGAATGTCACAAATAGAAGTACAGCACTGAAAGTCTACAAAATATAAGGGTCTTTGGATGCCCCAGTTCTTCCTACCCTCATCTGAACATCAGAATCCCTTGAGAGTTTTTAAAACCCTTAATGTCCAGATTGCACACCAGGTCAACCATATTGCAGTCTCTGGCAAATGATGGTGGGATTAGCAACAGCTTTTCAGGCTCCAGGCTGACTCCTATTTGCAGGCAACCTTGAGAAGCATTAGAATAGAGCCATCGAAAAACCAAATTGAGAAAATAAATGCTGTCATTCTTTAGATTAAGAAAAATAAATATGGAAAAAATGGTAAGGAGAGCTTTAAGAATTCAAATGATGGAGGAATCTCTATTGACCTGAATGACTAGAGCAAAGTCTTCAAATCTAATTCTCCATGGTACTTCAGAAGACTGCCAGAACGTGGGAACACTCGGAGAAGAGAGACTGTGCGAAAGTACCACCCCACCACCTGGCACATGGAAGAGCTAAGTATCATCCCTCCCTCTTCCCCACTTCCTGTTGTAGGTAAGGACAGAGAATAAACAATTACAGGGCACACTTGTTGGCAATGAATTTTTAGCACTTTCCAATTGATAATTTGATGGAGGAGTGTCTATGTGTTACTTTTATTATTAATAATGAGACTGCCTTGGCCCTTTAAGAGAACAGAAAATTAGGTAAGCAGAGTAGACAGAACAGAATGCTGGGTAGCAGGAGTGGGGAGATGCTTCAGGCAGTTGCCATATGCAGTCGCCATGCTTCCCCTCTCTGAGATGGACGCAGGTTAAGATCTCTCCTGGTAAACCACCCCTCGTGGTGCTATATAAATTACTAAATATGGGTTAAAGCAAGATATGAGAATCAACCAATAAGAAGCTACAGATAACAGGCCAGGGGCCAGGCAGTATTTAAATGAATACAGTTTCTGTGTAATTATTTTGGGTAAAGCTAGCCGGGTGACAGGACACAGCCCTCTGCTCCTTCTACAGACTGGCGCTCCAACGTGATGGACTAAATCCACTTAAAAACCTGAGAGGGCTTTAAATAAAGGAGAGACAAACTTTAACACAATTTTTTTGCTGTTTGCTGGCGTGCCACAGAGAAATTTCCCTGACTCAGCCGCCGTAACAGGAAAAAACCTGTGCGGGTTTTAAAACGCAGCTTCCTGTGCTGTGCCGCCAGCGTGGAACTCTGGCTATAAAGCATTTCAATGGCTTTTATAGGACTTGATGTTTGTGTGCCCGCTTGGGATTGGAAAGAAAGTGCTCTGAGACCATGTCAATGGCTCAGAGCTCCCTGCCTGCACCTGGGCAGATTGCGGAATAAGGCTTAAGCAGGCGGAAGAGCATGGCGGATTCCTGCCACCATACAGAGAGATGTTTTCAGACTGCGCAGTGCTCTGCGTGTCTGATTTGGCTGTAACTTGGATGAAAAGAGTTTCTGTGCGGCACGCTCAGTCTCAGAATTAAACTGCTGAGTGCGGCTCCAATGTGGACTGCTGTGTATCTGGAACTGTGTGCGGCTCAGGGGCACCAAATGACTGAGGCAGGAGCGGCTCTGGCTCTGTTCCACCTTGCTGAACTGTGCTGACCTCAGGCAGGAACTATCAGAATTACCATAATAAGAGCGCAGTTAAGGTTTAGACTAGGCTGGAAACAGGCGGTACCATATTACCTCTATGTGGCGCAACTTAAGTTTTTATGAAGTGCTTAACCTTTTAGGAAGTGCTCCTGGATAGTAAAGAATTACAGATTCACAATAGGACAGATTCAGACAGAAAAGACTTTTAAATGTGTCACAATGTTGGATGACTGTATGTAGGCTTGAGAGAGAAAAAAATAAATATATAGAATATAAAGTTAATGCCTTTAAAAAAGGGTAAAGTCTTTAAAGAGACAGAATAAAGTAAAGTGATAGAGTAAAAATAAGCCACGTAAAAATGGAAAATTCACAGACAGTCTGGATTATGTATTTTATTTTGTTTTCTTTGAAATTTTTGACTGTAAAGGAGCTAAATACAGAGAGACATTTCATTATATGGGCTGCCAGGCTAGACCAGAATGGACATCTTAACGGTATGACTTCAGGATTTTGATCTAAGAACATGATGCTTTGGAAAAGAGTTTCTTCTTTTGTTTTCACAGAAGACGAAACTCTGTGGATTGCTTCTATCCCAGTATGGTATAATAGACCACGCCCTCCTGAAAGGTTGCTGTGAACACCCTCAAAAAATTACTTCGCTCAACTGCCGACTGAGATGAACCTAGCAGACAGGTTATACCATGAAAGACCTAAATAACAACGCCCCCATTCAGCAGGAAGCAGTTTGGAGAGAAAAAACTGCGCCCATATTCCCAAATATTGCTTATAAATGTTCTTTTACATTTAAAGGGGGATATGATATAGATATGAATAATTTCCATTGGTATGGATTTTAAGGTCAATTTGTTATATGTATATGTATTTCTGATCTTGATTAAGGTATTGTAATTATGTAGTTCATTTAAAAATGTAATGTATAATTAGGAAATATAGGTTGTTAATGGATAATCATCGATAATAGTCAAGCTTGTAGTCATGTTATTAGATTTTCTAGATATGTAGAGATATATTTCAGTTAGATAGACATTCTTCATATCTTTCAAAGACTACAGAACATGGCATTTAATGTTTTAATAACTTAGGGTTTTTCATGACAATGGGACACGTTTACTCCTGGCAGCACCAATCTACTTCAAGAGGAGGATCGGCATCAAAGAGGCTCCTTATGGAGTTTGATAGCCATTTGGGCAAGAAACTGCTCTTGCCTGGACTGTTGCATAAAATGGACACAAAGAACCCGCAGAGAGAGGACTGCTGAACTTGCCTAAAGGTGAGATGGTCTTTCAGGGTTCCTGCTTCATGAAAGAGTCTGCGAGACATTCTGCAGGACACAGCAGAAAGTGACTGAACTGTCTTTGGAATTTCCTGCTTCATGGAAATGTCTGCTGGACACTATGGGCCTGAATGCTGATGGTGGATGCCCCAACGGTACAGAGGAACTTTGGGTAACTGTCCAGGCAGCAAGTTGTCTCTGTCATTTCTAGAGTTTGAAAGTTGCATATATCTTGTTTACTTAGGTAGTATTATATCCTTCTGGAGTCTTTGATGGAGTTGAAGAATGGTTCAATAGTTATAGTTTTCCATTGTTATGATAAAAGATAAAATAGATCTAAATATTGTAACTGTAATTCCTGCTTGATAACTCTTTTGTTACATGTAATTTTACTATGTTAAAGTTAAATCCTTTCTTTTTTGTTTAAACAGAAAAGGGGAAATGATGGAGGAGTGTCTATGTGTTACTTTCTTTATTAATAAAGATACTGCCTTGACCCTTTAAGAGAACAGAAAATTAGGTAGGCAGAGTAGACATAACAGAATGCTGGGTAGCAGGAGTGGGGAGACGCTTCAGGCAGTCGCCATATGCAGTCGCCATGCTTCCCCTCTCCGAGATGGATGCAGGTTGAGATCTCTCCTGGTAAGCCACCCCTCGTGGTGCTATATAAATTACTAAATATGGGTTAAAGCAAGATATGAGAATCAACCAATAAGAAGCTACTGATAACGGGCCAGGGGCCAGGCAGTATTTAAATGAATACAGTTTCTGTGTAATTATTTTGGGTAAAGCTATCGGGTGACGGGACACAGCCTGCTGCTCCTTCTACAATAATTAATGGAAATACACACATAAAATTTCTCCAATTCAATAATGAGTCCTTTTTAAAACTTGGTTGATTAAATAAGAAATAAGGAACCAGTTTTGTCAGTTGGCTAAGCCAGGAGACTGATGATAATTAACACCCTTGATGAGGCTATGAGGAAAGCTCAGAATATTAGCACAAACTATTTTTAAGAACAATTTGGCAGTATCTATCAAAAGTGTAAAGTGCACACATTCTTTCTTCCAAGAAATCTTCCTGGGTGCCTATCTTGGAGAAAGACGCATATAATTACTTCAGGAGACACTGTTTTGTTGGTCTTCAATATGTGTTAGTACGCCTCCCATCACGTTGCTCCACTGTGAGACCTAACCATTATACACTTACTTATTCATTACATAGAAGGTGTTTCAGTGTCTCCAAGTAGAAATACTAAGAACACTGGTACTATGAACTCTCATTCTGGTATTTTCAAAGCTCAAGTGAGGTTGCTTCTACAGCAAATCTGGCTGCTGTCACACTTTCTCATCCAAAAGATTCATTAATGTACTCCTCTGAAATGCTTAATTTCATCTTCCTTTTCCATTCAGAACTGACCAAGATGCCCACAAAAAAAAAAAAAAACTGATCAAGGAAACCTAGAAAAGGGGCAGGTACTTCCCTAAGGAGCAGCATTTGGAAAGGAGCACTTGTTTGACACAATAATGGTGGAGTGTCAGACACTAGCCCTTTCAGAACTGCCCTGTCTCCAACTCCACCTCTGGTAGGATTTTAAAGACAATGTTCCTTGAAAGATAAATTCCTGAATGGTTAGTTTTAATTCTTCCTATTATAGGGAAAGAGAGAACTTTAGCCACAGATCTAAACTGATATTAACTCCCAAGGGTACCTACTTTTGTCTTTTGTCTGGCCGTCATATTTGTCATGTAGTATCACGCATTGCAGAGAAACTGCTTGAATGATGAAAAAATCCGGAAAGAAAGGAAGTCTGGATAAGTCCATATCAGCATCTGCTTGCCATCTGCTGTGTATCCTCTCACAAAGTAAGCACAAACAGAAGAACTCAGGCAGTGTCTGGCAATATTTTCATTACATTAATTAAAGTAGGTCCCAAGCTGTTTGTAATGCCTGTGTAAGTAGTGGCTTTTAAAAGATCTATCCTGTGAGCTACCATGTGGGGTTGTGGTACTGAACGTTAAGTTGCTCTTAACCAGAGTGTTCTCTCCAGTCCCATCTTTCTTACTTTAAGAAAAGATTTTTTTCAGAGCACCCAAGAGCATATTGTGGGCTAGGCAATGTCCTGTCTAGCTCATACCTAAGTCAGGTCCCCCTGCATCAAATAATATTAGTTAAACTACACTAATTAGTCTTTTATTCTAGAATAATAATCTGTAGCATCATTTCTAGGGAATCTAACACCCTTTTCTGGTCTCAGTCGACATTTCTGCCCTTAACCTTTGCCGGCTGCCCAGACCCAAATAATCACACAGAAACTATGTTAATTATAATGCTGTTTGGCCAATGTTTTAGCCATATTTCTAGCTAGCTCTTATATCTTAAATTAACACATTTCTATTAATCTGTGAATTGCCACTAGGCTGTGACTTACCATAGGTGCCACCATGTTACTCCTTTGCGACATCTTTCTTTTTCTTTCTTTTTCAGTATCTACTCTCTTTCTGTATGTCTGGATTTCCCACCTGGCATTATTCTGTCTTGTCATAGGCCAAAGCAGCTTCTTTATTAACCAGTAGTAATAAAACATATTCACAACATACAGAGGGGAATCCCACATCAACTGCATGTTGTATTCATTTATGCATGTACATATACATAAATAAAAAAGAAGCCAAAGAGGGCTGGGGAGATAGCTCTGCAGTTAAAAGCCATCTGGAATCTACAGTTTGGGAAAGCTAGAGCCACAAGAGGTGAAGATAGATATTGTAGTTGCTCTCCCTTCCTTGGCAGTTTGCCTTTCATCCTTATCATTATTTCACCATCCTTATCAATATGTCATCCCCAATGGCATAATTTCTCAAATTTAACTATTGTGTTACTTTCCAGTGAATGTCTTTTCCCTCACTTACTCATATCTACCTTTCTGCTGGGGGGGGGGGGCAACTTGTGTAGATGAAGATAATAAAAAGGCATATTGTCTTCAAAAAAAGATCTATCCTGTGCCTTGTGTATTGTACTCCTTTAATCCCAGCACTCACAAGGCAGAGAAGCAGGTGAATCTCTTGAGTTTGAGGCCAGCCTGGTCTACAGCACAAATCCCAGGACAGACACGGTTACACATAGAAACCCTGTCTCCAAAATCAAAACAAAATTTAAAAAAGATTTATTCTGTGTTGCCATTGTGCAGTAACTTCAAATTATATAAATCATTTCTTTTTATCTGTTTTTGAGATGTTGTTTTGAGATGCTTCCCTAAAACAAGCAAAAAGTATCATGACTCCAGTAGCCAAAGACCATGAGATAAAAAATAGCCTTGTGGATATCTATGTCACCTGCCAAGCATGTGTCATGCCTTGCTTCAATCCCCAGTGTGCACATCACACACACACACACACACACACACACACACAGAGAGAGAGAGAGAGAGAGAGAGAGAGAGAGAATGAAAAGTGGTCCACTTTTATAAAACTAACATCTCAATTTCATTAAAAGATCTACCACAGTCTGAATCCTTGGATTTGGGAGCACCCTGGACTGGACTCATATTTCCCCATCAGTAAGTACTGTTAGCCCTCACATTGGACTCTCTACCCTGCTTTCCAAGAGGCTTTGGTCAGCTGACACTGCTATTAGCCCTGTAGCTACAGCTGCAGCAGGAAGCACTAATGGAGGAAACGATGGCTTCTGCCCCAGTGGACCAAAACTCTCAGCCCCTACTAAACTCAGCCACTGGTAAGCATGTATCCTTTCCTGCCCCATACACCCTGTGTCCTCATCTCCACAGACTTCTGAGATGCTCAGCTGAATTTTCACAGTACCTCATCACACACCTACACATCCCGACCCACACTTTATCTATTTTTATCTTCAATGTCAGCATCTCTCTCGTCCAGAGGAAGTGACCTTTGTCTTCTGGTTTCTGGCTAATTCTTCCACCTGTGCTGCCAAATCCCACTCCCTCCCACATCACATATTTCAGTTTTTCTCCTTCCCTTCCCCTCTCCCTCCCCCATCTCTCCCTATGACCTGTCTCCTAATCTCTCTCACACACATTTGGTTACTTCCACACATGTTCACTAAAACCAACAATCAAAACTACACCATCCTTGTCTATCTTCCCTTTGACAGCCAAGCTTCCAGAATGCACAGTGTCCTCTTCTTACCTCCATGTACTCCTCCACAGCCTGCAATCTGTCTGGCTAGTGGAGATCATTAGCTAAATCTAATGCTTCAGTTCTTCATCACAGACCTTCATGGCAGCTAAAGACAGACATTCATTTTCCCTCTCCAGTGTCAGAACTCCTACCTCACTACTTAACCTTCAGGATACTTCTTACCTTCATTTGCTGTCTTACCCTTCTTTCCTGTTGCCTCCCTGTTAATTTTGCTCTTGGCCCTAACTTTGGTCCCCTACCCAACACCCTGAGCACACTGTCTTAAGAAGTTCTGTTTGCAGGACTCTGAGTGAATTTGAATTATAAATTCATAGATTCATCTCTATGTCATCTTACATGAGAAGTTCCTCTTGAATTCATAACTCTCTTCATTCTAAACACACATACACACACACAATGTCCACATGCACACACATGTATACACACACACACACACACACACACACACACGTATACATCGATAATCCTGGATTGCCTTCTTGCTTCTCCTCCTCCTCACTTGCCCACATATACAGGAAAGATTCCTATCCACTACAGCATCTGCTCTCACCCCACCTAGCTTCCACATCTAACCCATCTCCAGGGATTATCCAGTCTATCTAAATAGTGTTGCCATCTCTTCTGTCTTCTGTTTACATGGTTTCCACCTTAATTCAGGCTCTTTAATTGACAAAAGAATAAACACACTTACTCAGATTACCGGATTCCTGGAAAGTAACACAAAATTTCTCACAGCAGTGAATAATGTTAAGAGTATTATAACCACATTTTTCACAGAGGAAAGGGGAGCAACAACTGTCTGAGGTTGCACAGTATGGAATGGCAGAACCAAATCCAGCCAAATATATATTTTCTTGGCTCCAAGGTCATGGTCTTCCTGCCATGTTAGCAGTTTTCTATTGCAGTAGGTTTCAAATTGCTCTTCCTGCATAGTATGTCTGGATCTAATCCAATGTCCAAGGCAGACAAAATCAGCTTTAGTCTTTCAAGACTTATTTTTATTGTGACTGTATAGCATGTATAGAAAAGTTCATAACATAAAAAGCACACTGGCCTCGTGCTCCACACGCACTTACTCTAAATGTTTTTAGCAAATTAGCCAAATTCCTTTCCACAGGTTTATCTGCAGATAAACACTTACCTGAGAGGATGTAGAGCAGCTAAACTGTCCCAAATGTGGCTGGGATAATGATGCATGTGGGTAAGTCCCGACGTCACCAGATCAAAGCAAGTGGGCCAGGAGTTTGAGACCAGACTGGACTAGTGAGATCATCTCGGAAAATAAAATCTAATCATACTGGGCACGAAAAGAAGTTTTAAGTCAATTTTTCCTTTCTATCCTTTACAAACCCATTTCCACTCACAACAGAGAGCACTATCATCTAACCAAGCAGTTTGCAGCAGGGCTTACCCATGCACAGACTGGTCTGGGAGCTCCCACACCCCAGTCTCCTTCTATGCCTCTGGTTCTAATCTCATTGTCATTTCCTAGTGCTGCTTTCTTTCTCAAGACTTCCCTCTCAATCCAAGCTCTCAAGACCCCTTGGCAGTAAGGTAAGAGGCAGCATCTCCCACCTCCAGGTTCAAGGCCACACCACTGGGATTTTTCTTCAGTAGTCTAAAAATCCTGTGAACCTGACCTAAGTCACTGGCCACCCTCAATCTACACTCTATGGCAAAGGATCTAGGATTTCAGAGCTTGATGAGAGAGATAAAAATTGTAAAATTGTTAACTGCCTTAGGCCTGCATCTCTGCCTCTCTAATCAAGGTTAGAGCTTTATGAACTGAGTTTCTGCCTTCAAATCATGTCTGTCCCTATGGCTTTATTTTTAAATATACTTATTTTAGAACAGGCTTAGGCTTATACAACAAATGAGACCATGATGGAATTTCCATTTACCTCTTTACCCAGTTTCTCCTATTATTAATACCATCTATTTGTTGTAACTAGCATGCATGTCAAAATGAATATTGACTAGAGTCTACAGTTATATTTTACTTTATATATTTTTGACAATAGTTTTTGTGTTTGAGGTATCTCTCCATAGGCTGTTTGTTGCTGTGATTCTCAGACTTTTGTTTTTTTATGATCTTGGCAGTTTTACAGAATACTAGCTGAGGATTTTGTAGGACCCCATCCTACAAATAATAAGAGCTCTAATAAGAGCTTGCCTGGTCTACAACCATACTACCCTGTGTGTGCCCAACATAGTCTGATCTGGGAAGCTAAGCAGGGTCAGGCCTGGTTAGCTCTTGGATGGGAGGACTTGTCTGATGCTTTTCCATGACTATCTTGGCACTAAAGATTTGAAGGACAAAGATGACAAGAGTAAAGTAGCATGTCTATTGCATCATGTCAAGATCATGTCTGTCCTTAATCCCACAGATGAAATACCTTTTTTCCTTATCCTTACTGTGGTCTTCAGGAGGAAGTCACTTTGAACAGCTCAAATTTAAGGAATAAACATTTATGCTTCTCTTCTTTGAAAATGGAGAATATATATAAATAACAGTAACTCTTCCTTGGGGTAGGTTTATTCTTATGCACTTATTTATTTATGCAATAGTTTATTTATATTGCTACAAATGCATTGATCCTAATCTTAAACTATGGATGAAATTTTTGCAGTTATGTTTGCTGTCGCTCCTCACGTTGTTCTTTGAATAACAGAATGTGTCCATAGGTGGTAGCACACAACCTCTCAAGCTTGGATACAGACAGCCTTGCAATTTCTCTCAGGATCCTTTGAACTTATCTGAGAAAACTGCTCCCATATGAAAATGCCAAGAATTTGTAGTTAGGCTGAGTGCTGGGAAGCATCCCCAAGTGTCCATGTGAATGGGCCACATCAACAGATAAAGACACAGATGCCAACCCATAGCTCTTCCAGCCATCCCTACCAAGCATCCAACGGTGAACTGACATGCCATCTCCATCACCAATTAGTCAAAGACTCTTGCCCTAACCACCATGTCCCTCAGCCATGTGAGAACTACAAGCAATGACAGTAAATTATTTTAAGCTCAAAATTTTTGAGTAGTTTGTGATATAGTAAAATATATAAATATATATTATGTATAAGTATGTATATAAAGATACATATTAAAAAGTAAAACTAAAATATATTTTAAAATATACTAGATTTTATTTTTAATACTCAACCTAAAATTAAAATTATTCATCATGACACACATGATGAAGTTTCAATGAGCTTTCCTTATGTTAGTTGACCTCAGGGATGCCCAAAGGGTTTCTAATCGGGACCATTGTTGATCACAGTTGGGCTGTCTAAAGGTATTAATGTCAACTGAAAACAATATTTTATCTCAAGTACCTCTGCTTGCCTAACAACTAATTATATAGGAAAGCAAGCATATGAACACAGCTTTTAAGCAGTAGTGTCTGTGTGACTCCAGAAACCTGAAATGCTTCCCAGAAAATGCATTTCTCCATCTGAGGCTCTGAACCTCTGCTGAGTCTTCATATGTGGCCATTCAGCCAGGGAGACACACCTTTTTCACACATCCTGTACCTTTTCTGGAGTGCCTCAGGCTGGGGGTGCTGGGGGACATGCACTTCCAGAAGAAATGAGAGGACGTGTTCGTTAGATTAGGGCCAGGGAGACGTGCGGCAGGTAGACACTTGCCATCAAGTCTGATGACCTGATTTTAGTATCCAGAACCCAAATGGTGGGAGCGAGAACCAACCTCAGCATGTTTTCTTCAGGTCTCCACACACACACCACAGTCTGTGTGCACCCACACATACACGTACTCTCATTGGGAGAGACTGCCTTTAGTCAGAGACACTAACTCAAAGGGGATGTTTAGATAAAAGTTAGTTGTCCTTGGCACAAAGTTTTGTAAATTCTGGGGCTAAGTGGTTATGAACTCTTGCGGTCCTTCCAAAGGACCCACATGGTAGCTCACAAACCTTGGCGCCACCAGTTCCCAGAGATCTGATACTTTGTTCTGGCATCTAAAGGCACTACATGCTCACAAAACACAGACATACATGCAAGCAAAAAATCCAGATACATGAAAAAAATGGAAAATATGTTTTGAAAATTCTGCTTCCAAGTATGTTGGGAGACAAGAGAAAGGAAAATATCATTTGCTTATCTCTTATTTGGTGGCATTAAAGGTTTTTACCTGTATGGCATTCCTTTACAAAAAAAAAAAAAAAAAAAAAAAAAAAAAAAAAAAAAAACAAAGAACTAGACAGTCATACACAGGTCAGGTCAAATACTTTTCAAAGGTGAAGTCAGGAGCTAGGATCTGAACTGATTCTGGCTCCAAAGTCCAACAGTATTATCATTTTTTAAGCACAGCATCAAAGAGTAGCTAATATTTACCCCAAAGACACATTGAAGAAGTTAAGTGATACAACACATTCTGACATATTTTGGCTTCAGCCCTTGAATGCTCCAAACATAGCACATCTGTGGTAGCCGGAGTCTGACTGACTGCTGTGAGCACACATTCCTCGCACAGATTGTTTCAGATTGGCCTGAGAAACAGCTTAAGTCTAGGGTATGTGCCCTCCCAGGTTGTGGGATGTGCTCTCCCAGGCTGAGGGATGTGCCCTCACAGGTGGGATCAATCACTCTAGAAAAAAAAAAAAAAACAGAAACCATGAAGCTGAGACACCAGAGCAACAGCACTATACAAAAGAAGCACCCTGAGTCACAGAGGTGACCCCAAACAACCACCTTCAATAGTCCCAAATCCCAAATCTGTATCAGGAGAAACTCTGGGATATGCCACTGTTAAAATAGTCTGTTACAAGTCATTATAACATTAGAATAGACTTCTCTCATTCTAATGAATGAAAATTAACATTTGCCTTTTCTGTAATCTGTGTTGCCACAAAACATGACCTTTGAGGAGGTAAACTTGAAAGATTTTATTTAACTACACTTTCCAAATATTACCAACCTTTGTTTGTTTTCTAAAAGGCTGATTCCTCCCCACCCCAAAAAAAAAGAAATCAGGGAAAATAGAAAAATATGGTTAGTTTGACAATCAAATGGGGAAAGTATTTGTTTTGTTTTGTTTTAATGAATTTGATGTTTGAACTTTAGAATCTACCAAGTGAGAAAAGAAGTGGTTTTGAGAGCAGAGCTCAGGACTGTGGCCTGACTCTGACATACAGCTCTGCTGACACACTACTGCTGCTGTTTGCCACTGGTCTACCAAATGCACAGGAACCATCTGTCAGTCACTACTAGAACCAGACAGAAAACAGATGGAGCTTCAGCTTCTCTACAGCAGACTGTTCTTCTCTCCTCTCTTTCCATCTCCCTCCTATTTGTACCTCTTCCTTCTTTACTTCCTTCCTTCCTTCCTTTCTCTCTTCCTTTTTCATGCAACAAAGTCTGTAATTAGATCTAAAACAAGTTCCTTTGAATCTGATCTTTTTGATCAACCATATAAAAATACATCCAAAAGTAATAAGCAATAAATGGTTATATGGCAAATAGTTCATACCTTGATAATTAACAACATAATACAGGGATATCAGATGTTACCATGGAATAGTCACTCTGTGTCAATTATTTTATAATTACTTTTGTCTATGACCTATCAAAACAATACATTATAATAAATAGGTGGATAACTCACAATTTCTAAATGAGGAAACAGGACCAATTACATGCATAAATGGATTTTGAAAGCATTGGGATTCAACCTGAGTAATACAAATTTTTACTAAGTAATTTTTACTATGTAAAAAAGTAATTTTTACTATGGATGGAAAATCTTGGTTGAGAATGAGGGACGAAGAATAGCATTAAAAAGTAACCTTTCTAAGAATCTGACATTATTATACTTTTATGTGCATCCTAAATCTTTTCAAGGGACTGCCATACCAGCAATGTTACTTGTCTGTGCCCAGAGTCTGACCCCAGGCTGTCCACAGTCTTCCATCCATCATCCAGTACTCTCGATATTCCAAATTTCATATGACCAAGAGAAACAGTTCCTCCAACTCTACCCCTAATGTTTGTAAAGGTAGACATGAATACAAATGTAAAAAGTCATAAATCAGTCTGCCACGCTATAAGGTAAAAATTTGTCCTATTAACCAATCTTGACAGGTAACTTCCAAAAAAGATATTCTTCAGATACAAATAAGGCCATGAGTTTCCTATGATTGGAAAATCAGCAAAATAACAAATTCCAGAGTTGAACTGGTGGTGCCTGTGTCTGCAGTGTTTTGATATCTGCATGAGGAATAACAACATCTATATTGTATCTTATAAAACATGTTTGCTTGCCTTTGGTTCATCAAAGTTACCAATTATGCTAAAATAAATTTACTGCTCTGTCTGGTTTTGTAAGTAAAGGAATTAATGCATCTCTGTCTGAGCTGAGTGGAATACGATACAGGTCAGAACCTTCGTTCTAGCTACAATGTCAGCATATAAGAGCTAAGCAGAAGGTATTTTCCTCTCTCTTTTCTCCAAATATACTTGGAAGCAGAATTTTTAAAGCTGTTTTATCATTTTTTATGTATATGGATATTTTGCTTGCATAAATTTCAAAATAACTTTGGTTCCATCAACAGAAAATACCAAATTAGAGACTTTTCAGTATCAAAATTATCATACACTTCTAATTAATTGCATTTATAGAAACTTCATTCTGTACAGAGTGGCAACTGGAATTGTAACAATATTCTTTTTAAGTTACTTTACTGACTGATTGGTTGGTTGTATGTGTGTGTGTATGTGTGTATAATACATGGATTATTACATGGAGAGGTCAAAGGACAATTTAAGGCAGTAGTTTCTTTCCTTCTACCACATGGGTTCTAAGGATCAAATTTAGATGTCAGTGTTGATAGCAAGTGCCTTTACCTGATGAACATCTTACAAAGCCTACAATAAAATTATTAATACAAAGCAATAAATATCTCAGAAATAAACATTAGTTTCATAAATTATGCTCAAACATTATAACAAGTATATAAGAGATAAAACACTACTCCCTAAATATTATACAATATTTCAATTTTACTGTCTGTTGTTATGCACTGTTATTTCCATAAACTCTTATAACAATTTTAATTTAACATGCCACTTGTAGTGGCTTGAATAGGTGTGGACTGCTCATGTGTTTAAATGCTTGGCCCATAGGGAGTGGCACTATTAAGATGGGTGGCCTTGTTGAAGTAGGTGTGGCCTTGCAGGAGGAAGTATGTCACTGTGGAGGTGGGCTTTGCGGTCTTAGATACTCAAGCTATGCTCAGTGTAGCACATAATCTCCTTCTGCTACCTGCACATCAAAATGCCACCTTGATGATAAAGGACAAAACCTCTGAGCTAAATGCCAGCCCCAATTAAATGTTTTTTCTTTATAAAATTTGCTGTGGTCAAGGTATCTCTTCAAAGCAATAGAAACCCTAACTAAAACAGCACTTCTTCAGTTTTGCATTTGTATTACTCAATTTTGGAATAGTAGTGAAAATGTAAATAGCAGGATGTATTAAATTCATTCAGACTCTCTGCGGTTGAGGATCTACTTTGATCTTTAGTGGTCAGAAAAGTGAAGGCCTACCTGAGCCACAGGGAGAGTTCAAGGGCTGGGTAAATGTGTAAAAGCCTCCTAGACACCCACACACATGATATTTACTCACACAGACACACATACACAAAATAAAAATAAACCTTTTGTAAAAAAAAATGAATAAAAATCTTTTTATAAAAATACCCTTTAAAAAAACTGAGAATGCTTTTTCAATTTTCTTTATTTATGTGGAGACAGGGTCTCACTGTGCTGCCCTACGCTGAAATTCCCCATGTAGACCAGGCTAGTATTGAACTCATAAATTCTATGGCCCTGTCTCTACCTTGTCTGACCCAGAAGCAGAAATTTTTAAAGTGTCATAGATATGGCTCAGTGTAAGGCATATGTTGAATATTTATAAGGCCATGGTCTCAAGTGCTAGGGGAAAAGAAATTTCATAGTTAGACCTCTCTCAAGTAATGCTTTAGTTTAGAGACTAAAGCTATTTTTCAATTTGTACTTTTTACAACAGGTTAAAAAATGAGTATCAATTAATCTAACTTCCTTTTTCCCTCTTGCAGCTCAGCAGAAATATAAATAGATAACATTAATTTAGCAAGACTTTATATTGTTTAACTTTTGCTTTTAGGAAATATTTCTTATGTTTATATTTCTAAATATATAAACAGATTAGATAGATAGATAGATAGATAGATAGATAGATAGATAGATAGATAGATGATAGACAGACAGAAAATAGATAGATGTATAGATAGAAAATAGATAGACGGATAGATAGATAGATAGATAGATAGATAGATAGATAGATAGATAGATGATAGATAGATAGATAGATAGATAGATAGATAGATAGAGATAGATGATAGATAGATAGATAGATAGATAGATAGATAGATAGATAGATAGATAGATAGATAGATGATAGATAGATAGATAGATAGATAGATAGATAGATAGATAGATAGATAGATGATAGATAGATAGATGATAGATAGATAGATAGATAGACAGACAGACAGACAGACAGACAGACAGATAGATAGATAGATAGACAGACAGAAAATAAATTCTCTTGTCTCTGAGTCCTCAGTGCTAGGAATTTTGCCACAGACATTCATGGAAAATCACAATATTTCATTTGCATTGGAAAGCATTTCACGAGAACATTCTCAGGCTCTGAAAGGACATATGTCTCCACTCCAAAGTCACTGTCACTTTCCCAGTTTGCTGTTACAAGAGAATCTTCAAGAAATTTCTATAGGTTATAACAAACTTGTCAGAGATGTTTCTGTTTTGCTGGGTTTTGAAATTTATATAAAATTGTTTCTTTTTTATTTGAATTATTGGACTATTAATTAACTAATTAATTAAATATATGCAAATATAAAGATATTACTTAGCTGACCTACATTAAATATTTGTGAAATAATATTCTTGTCAGCTTGTATTATTTATGAGTAATAATTAGGTCTTCATTAAATAGGAACTTGTGTTGGCATTGTGGTGCATGCCTTTAACCCTAGCACTGAAAACTCAGAGACTAGAGAATTTTTGTAAGTTTGAAGCCACCTTGGTCTATATTATAGGTTCTGAGCCAGCTAGGGACACATAGTGAGAACTTTATAATGGTATATTATTTAAATTAATCTTGTCTGAAGACCAAAGGCAAAGCTAAAGCCACTAGAGATCAGGTAATAGAGGATTTGGGAGACAGAGGCAGAGGGATCTCTGAGTTCAAGGCCACCCTGGGCTACACAAGATTAATGCAAAAACAAAGTCAGGTGGTGATGGCTCACACCTTTAATCCCAGAACTAGGGAGTCACATGCCTTTAATTCCAGAAGTAGAGGGAATATAACATGGGAGGTGAGAGAGGTTTAGTCTGCTTAGTTTGTGGTCACCCAGCCTTGGTAGAGGCTTCTCTATTGACTTGGCTGCCTTGCTTTTCTGGGTTTTGGGTTGAATCTCGATTTCTGTCTCTGGATTTTTATTATTCATGCTACAGAACTTTTCTCAAAAAATAAACAAATGACTGTGATATCTTATTTTAATGTACTATGAGGGCTATGCTTATCTTCATTGTTTCCATGTCATTATTAATTTAAATACCTGAAATTTTTCTATTTCTTTTTTATTTCCAGATTGTTTTGTTTTCTGAACTCTTCACTTTTAAGCTCCATATTTCTATAAAAAAAAAAAAACTCTCTTCCTTTAACTGGCTTTCATTCTCAATAATCTAAATAATTAATAAAACACTGGAATGGTTCAGTGAGTATAAGTGCTTGTGTTGCAAGCACATGAACTTGAGTTCAAGTCCATAGTGTGCATGTAAGTAGTCAGGAATTGCAGGTCATGCCTGAAATCTCAGAAATCAGTGGGGAGCTGCACAGACAGATGGATCCCAAGAAGTCACTAGCCAGCCTGCGTAGCCTAACGGCAGCTTTCAGATTAGTGAGAGGCCCTGTCTTGCAGGAAGGCACAGAGACAGGAAGTCATCTGAAGTCCTACTCTAGCTTCCAGGGAGAGGCACAGGCACCCCACACTCTCATGCATGGACTGCATAAAAAGATATAAAAAGGGTAGAAAATGAAAATACTTTAATCAGTATGTCAATAAGAGCCAGCAGGGTGGCTTAGTCAGTAAGAACAAACACCATATAAAAGCCAGGGTTGAATCTGGGGACCCACAGAGTGGAGGGGAGGAGCAATTACATTAAGATTTCCTGTGATCCCCAGCCCTGCCACGGCATGCTTGTGCCCCACATACACTCAGACACACATGCACAAAACAAATTAAAAATTTAAACCGGTGCATTTTTAAGCTTTTTTAATTGATTTCCTTAAGCTCTACATTTTTTTTCTGCTCCTCTCCCTGCCTCTCCCTTCTCTGTCAATCCTCTCCCATCGTCCCCATGCTCCTAATTTACTCAGGAGATCTTGTCTTTTTCTACTTCCCATGTAGATTAGATCTATGTATGTATCTCTCTTAGTGTCCTCATTGTTGTCTAGTTTTCTGAGACTGTAAACTGTAAACTGGTTATCTTTGCTTTCTGTTTAAAAACTACCTATGAGTGAGTACATGTGATAATTGTCTATCTGTATCTGGGTTACCTCACTAAAAATAATGTTTTCTACCTCCATCCATTTGCCTGCAAAATTCAAGATGTCATTTTTTTTCTGCTTTATAATACTCTTTTGTGTAAATGTACCACATTTTCCCTATTCATTCTTCGGTCGAGGGGCATTTAGGTTGTTTCCAGGTTCTGGCTATGACAAACAAAACTGCTATGAACATAGTTGAGCACATGTCCTTATGGCACAATTGAGCATCCTTTGGTTTATACCCCATAGTGGTATTGCTAGGTCTTGTTTAGGAAGATTGTTTCCTAATTTTCTGAGAAATCGCCACACTGACATCCAAAGGGGTTGTACCAGCTTGCATTCCCACCAGCAGTGCAGAAGTGTTCCCCTTTTCTCACAACCTCTCCAGCATAAGTTGTCATCAGTGTTTTTGATCTTGGCCATTCTTACAGGTGTAAGATGGAATCTCAGAGTTGTTTTGATTTGCATTTCTCTGATGACTAAAGATGTTGAACATTTCCTTAAGTGTCTTTCAGCCATTTTAGATTCCTCTGTTGAGAGTTGTCTGTTTAGGTCTGTACTCCATTTTTTATTGGATTATTTATTTGTTTTGATGACCAATTTCTTGAGTTCTTTGTATATTTTAGAGATCAGCCCTCTGTCCAATGTGCGGTTAGTGAAGATCTTTTCCCATTCTGTAGGCTGTCATTTTGTCCTGTTGACCATGTCCTTTGCTTTACAGAAGCTTTTCAGTTTCAGGAGGTCCCATTTATTAATTGTTTCTCTCAGTGCCTGTGCTGCTGGGGTTATATTTAGGAAGTGGTCTGCTGTGGGAGCTTCTTCTGTGCCTTCAGTCAGCCTTTAAGATACCAGCCAACTTGGGTGTGGTCTCTCTAGCTTTAAAAAGCAGCGGTAGCTGTGCACTCCCTATCTTGCTTCGGACTCTGCTTCTGGCTTTTCCTGGTCGTGAAGGGGGCTGTTGTCTAGAACAGTGATCTGTAAGTTTTTTCTCTTTTAATAAATAACCCTTTTATTAATCATAATTCCAAACTGGTGTGGGATTGTTTTGTGACTTACTTCTTTAGTGGTCTCTTGTGCCAAAACTAAACCCATGCATTTTAAAAGAAGAAAAAAACTTCTTTGTATTAACATGTATTTTTCTTCTAAAATATGTACAATTGTTACATTTATATGAGAGCTATAACCTATAATGAATATCAAATTATAAAGTAAAATTAAATAATGCTGATAATTTTAGGTTTTGAAAGTGTGACAATATATTAAAGTTTTAAAAAAGAAAGTGCAACTCTTTGTACTTTTCGTGTTCACTATCCATCTAGAGGTATGTTCTGAGAATGATACATCAAGACACAGATGTGTAAATTTAGATCATGAAACAGCCCTCAGTCACTGTGTGCAGCAACCACACAAATACTGAGTACACCTGAAGCAATTCCAGAACTGTGACTTGGCTTACAAAGAGAAACAAGAAAATAGGTGCAAAGCATCAACGGAAAGTAACAAGTTTCTTATGCAAATAACTGTCACATGCACGAGAGAAGGAATGACAAACTAATTTGCCTTTTCTTTACTTAAGTGCTTTTACAGTTCACATACGCCTGTTGTAAGTAACAACTCACAAACTTCATGGTATTTGGAGGCTTTTGTTTCAAGGAGGCAGGTTGAGAACTGCAGAGAGAGTCTCCCTGACACCTGCTGAGCGCGACACATGCATGAGCACTATGAGACCAACTCTCAGGTTTGACCATCCTTGTCTTATGTTTAGTATGTTTGTGTTGGAGGAGTCTTCCAAAGCACAGGGCTCAGAGCTAGAGCTGGCACTCACTGGCACCTGCCTACATTTCTTCCCTCTGTTGTCTAAACTGGTCTACAAGTCACTGTGTAGCCCAGGATGTCCTTTAAGTCACAGCCATCCTCCTGTCTCCAACTCGAAAGTGCTAGGATTGTAAGTCTGAGCCACCATGCCCGACCCTCCCTCTTTTCTTAGTGTCTGCCTCAAAAAAGTCCCTCTCTAACCATAACCCAGTTGGAGGCTTTATGGATTAGTCACTTAGGGTTTAAACTGAAGACGAACCTTAGATGTTCGTTTATTCTAAAACTTGGTGTTATAAGGAGAGCAGAGGACCCTCTACTGAGGATAGGCAGTCAGACCCTCATGCACTGTTTCTGATGCCTGACCCACTGTGCACCACTTTACTTGCCTGCTCATCTCTTATTATATTTCATCAGCAATAACTTCCACAGGAAAGCATTCCTCCAGAACCTTGGCCACAGGTGGTCCCCACTTACAGTGGGTTAGCTTACACTTCATTTGTATGGCATACAAAAGTGGTATGTATTCAGTAGAACTACAGCCTGGATCCTTCTTTCTCAAGTCAGCAGTGTGCCATGCGACCCTGTCCCCATGCTGTGCCTTCTCTGACTCACAGCTCCCTCAGTTACACCACAATGGTCAGTTGCTGGTAGTTTACTGTGCACTAGGCTGCAAGCCATGGTGTTGTGTTGGGTGTGTTAAACACATTGCTGACTTAAGATATTTTCAATTTACAATGCCTTTATTCTTATAAACCATTACTAAATTGAGAATCTATAGTTCATATTTTCCACATGTACACGCCAATGAAATCTTGTTCTATTAGTTCTATTACCTTACTTCTGTGGTATGATTAGGTTTTGTTTGTTTGTTTATTTTATTCTATTGAGAGAAATTGCCATCAGGAATATATCTGTGTATAATTGGGTTTGACATTATATCACAGCACTTATCCAATTTAAAGGAATACAGAATTTAATTAATCAATTTGCTTTCTATAGAGTGAATTTCATGAATCTCCAGAATATATTGAACACTTACCTTCCAAATGATGAGCTGTAGAGATGGAGCCTGAGCAGTAGTTAGATCATGAAAACACAATCACACGACTAAGACTGTGGTCTCCATATGGAGAGACGTGAGAATTTCCTCTTCTCTCACACCCCACATCCCTCCATGTGAGAAGTCCAAGAAGAGATCATGTGGACACTCTGACCTTAGACTTGCATCTTGCAAATGGTAAGAAATACATGCTTGTTGATGAAAGCCACTCAATTCACAACAGAGGGTGTTATAGGAGCCCAAACTAACCAATAGACACAGTATCTTGAGTTTGTTTTCCTCCTTGTTTTTAGGCCTTAGTCAAGAATTAGAAAATGTTTCCTAGACTCTTAAATAAATCTTTTTGTTAGCTACCTGTGTGTCTGTGAATGCACTGCGTGTGTGAGAGTGTGTATTTGAGTGTGTATGAGAGAGATGGAGGGGAGAGATAGATGGTTAGATAAATGAGAGAGAGAGAGAGAGAGAGAGAGAGAGAGAGAGAGAGAGAGAGAGAGAGAGAGAGAGAGAGAGAGAGAGGGAGAGGAGGTTAATATGTTTAGGTGCCTGTGACATAGCAAATGTGTGGAGATCAGAAATTACTTTGTAGACTCTAGCCTTGTCCCTCTGTCCCTGAGACACCCACTAGCCTTGTCCCTTTACTTTTAGTGTCATAATCTCTGCAAAGTCTTGGACCTCTTGGCACAATTTCATCTGTTTACAGCTGTGCTCCAGGGTAATTCTCCATAAAAATTGTGGAAAATGTTAAATTTAAACTTTGAGGGTAGGCATGTATATTATAGCAATCTTAATAATATTTTCAGTGGATTAGCAAAATGTAAATGTGTGGAAAGAGTATGACCCACCTAAGCAACAGAAGCATTTTCTCCAAACCAAGCATTTGCCGACACTGACTGATGTGCCAGCTAAGAAGATAATCACAGTTTGTAAGTGCTTGAAGATTTTTTTTTCTCAGCATGCAGCCTTTTCTGGACACAAAGGTACAAGGGAAGCACAAATAGATATTTTCTGGAAGGTTTTCTACACTGACTTAGCCACATTACCATGAATCATGTACTTAAGAAAGAATGGCTTTCCACTCTGGGACTATTGAGAGTTTAACAACCTATGACTAACAAACGATGGTGATGTCTCCCCGCATCTTCCCACTGCTCTTTCCATTCGGTGGACACAGACCATGCTTCAGTCCATCCCCTGCTTTTTCAACAGGATATTTGGTCACTACTTCCACACAAAACCTCTTTTATACTTTAATGGGGGGCAGGAAAACTGGATGCTGAAGTAACAGCCTGCAAGGCTGTTGGATTAGCAGTAGAAGTTTGTCAGTAAATTTCTGTTTCCCACTTGAGTCATCTATTTTAAGTAATGGAAAAATTCACTTTAAAAGCAAGAAGTCAAGTTGAAGACAGTCAAACAGGGCATCTCACTCTCCAAAGTTTTTGGGTGCCTATGTGGCTAGGATGGGAAGGATGGAATGAGATGATATGCCCTAAACATTTGAAGTTTTTCTCCCAAGGCATCCCAGAGCCAGATGTTACAAGTAGACACACCCTCACACTTACAAGTCAAAAAAAAAAAAAAACTATGCTGAATGCAACCATAGATAAAAGTATTATTCAGCAACAAATAAAAAGCCAGGTTTTATTTTGAGGCCTTTACTTCACACCAGTATCCTTTAGGAGGCAAGCAGGCCTTTCCAAGAAGAACTATGGAAGTTCTTCTTTCTTCCCCCAGTGTGAGCATAAGAGAAGATGCCTATCTGTAAACCAAGACTAGCCTTGACCTAGAACTTCCCAAGTGCTAATACTGTGAAGACCAAATGGTAGCTATTTGAGCCACCAGAACTTTGGTAATTTGTAACAGTAGCTTGAACAAAATATGACACAAAAAAATAACTTATTAAAAATTTCAGTTGGGGGAAAATGTGAAACTGAATCAGTCTAATAAATTCAAGGCCCAGCACTGACTTATTGATTCAGAAATCTAAGTGAGACTCAAGAGCAGAGACTATGTTAATGAATCAATTAGCAAAAATATGACCTAGCTTATGACATTTAACCATGCCAGAAGGCCTGGCTCCCATTTGGAACCAGTGCAATTATTCTGGCAAGAGAAGTGTACCATCAAGTTCTGAGAAAATGAGCACAGACAAGGAAAAATATACATTTTTTTCTTTTTCATACGAAAACAAGGCCAAATTGTTTTTGAAGTCTTTGCTTCAGTAAAATAGCATTAAGGTGACAGTATTAGCAGAAAGACAAATTTATCTGTTTTTAATCAGGTGACAGACCAGAAGTAGAAGTTGCTAAGAGGTCAGTCATCATGCTCCTAGCCATAAAAAAAAAAAAAAAAAAAAAATGTAACTGGTCAGGATTGTTAGCTTCAAACATAGGATAAAATGCAGCTGCTTCTACTAACAGTCTCTGTAGGTCTCTTTAGAAACACACAAAGTACTTCCTTTTCTACTTAGGAAACAGCCAAGAAAGTGATTCCTGAGGAAGTTCTTGGGGACTCCAAATGGCTCT
Organism: Arvicola amphibius; assembly: GCF_903992535.2. NCBI lineage: Eukaryota > Metazoa > Chordata > Mammalia > Rodentia > Cricetidae > Arvicola > Arvicola amphibius. The sequence continues at coordinate 71,009,259 of NC_052049.1, read as the reverse complement.
TTACATGGCTTCCAAGGTAAGCCTAGGAAGTAAACAGTTACTGATATTTTTCAGTAATTTTCAAAGAATAAAAAGGCTTAACTTTCTGCTGTTCAAAAGAGTTCTTCAATATCTTTATCCTAATTTCCTCCCCAGATTTGGTTTGAGATTGTTGTTTTGTCCACAGGCAAATTTAAAAACTTAATTTGCTAGGTGCTAGTTTTGATGCAATATAAATATATGGCAAACCTTTAAAAATATGTGTTTTGCTAGTGTTCTAGAGGAATACCATAGAAGTCGCTAACTTTCTATTCCAAAGCTGTTATTAGCAATCTTTTGTGGCAAATACCATTAATCTTCCTACACATTTTCAAGTGTGGTCAATCTGAGGCTTCTTGTTATAGGAAATATTTTCCTTCCACTGATTGATAACGATTTGTGGCTCTTATTAGCAATTTCATTTCTTAGCTAGAAGTGTTCTAAAACAAAGGCAAGTCTTTCTTATTTAATAACTGTTTTAATGTAACATTGTGCACTCCACACCACTATACATGTATGGGATGCCTCTGGGATGCCTGGGGAAGAAAAAACTTCAATGTTTAAGACAAAGTACTTGCTGTATGTGTGTGTATATACTATGTATATAAATATATCCATATATGCAACACCCATATGCTGCAGATAATGAGTGTGATAGTCATTTTTTAATTGGTGAGGTTTTCTAGGAGACGAGTAAAATTGTCATTTCCATAGGATTTTATTAACTTCCCATACTACTGAAGATAAACTTGGAAACAAATTTATCCCTATTCTGTTGCATAAGTCTTGAGTATTATTTTCATTCTTACTTCTTTTACTTAACTAGATTGTCACACAAAATTCTACTGTGAGCTTCTCTCATAACATTACTATGCCTTTACATCTTCCATGACCTATACTTTTGATACTTACAAAACCTTTAAAAAGTGATGTGGGATTTCCCTCTGTATGCTGTGATTACCATTAATGAATAAAGAAAATGCCTTGGCCTGTTGATAGGGCAGAACATAGCTAGGTATAGAAAACTAAACAGAATGCTGGGATAAAGAGGGACAGAGTCAGAGAGAAGTTATGTAGCCCCACCAGAGACACTGGTTGCAATCTTGCCGGTAAGCCACAGCCACGTGGCAATACACAGATTACTAGCAATGGGTTAAATTTAAGATGTAAGAGTTAGCCAATAAGAAGTTAGAGCTAATGGGCCAAGCAGTGTTTTAAATAATATAGTTTCTGTGTGGTTATTTTGGTTCTGGGTGGCTGGGATGAACAAGGTGGCCTCCTTCTCCAACAAAAGAGCAAACAATTTTATCCTTATCATAACTCAATATTTTCACCACTGTCTCTGTTCTGTATATGAGAATCCCACAAAGAAGTCATAAGGAAAACATATCTCAGAGGTTCTGAAGGCTAAACAGTAGGCAGACACACCTAGCACACACAGACACACCACAGCACTGAGACAATCTGTCTGGGCTGATAAAATTAACCTGTGACCAAAAGATAGGTCTGAGCCAAGGTAAAAAAAAAAAAAAAAAATGCCAAAAACAGTTCACATACATAACCTCTCAAAGAAAAATGTCATGTAGGTTGTTTTGAGTAAAATCAAACAAGGGCTTCACTTTACCAAAAGCTCACACCCTTCATGCTGACCACAAAAGAGCTATTTGTTAGGAAACTTCCACAGAACCCTTTCAATATGACTTCTTACAACCCATTTGTCCAAGAAGTCATCAAAACTTCTTTTGTCTAGCTTATGTGAAGAGCAAGGTCCCTCTGTCCAGCACTGTGGCTTTACAAGACTGAGGAAGAAGGACCAGGCAAACTGGGAGAGAAGGAGAACAAAGCACATCTGGTCCCTCTCCTTCCCCAGCTACCCATATGCAGGATGGGCTTACAATCCCAGAGATGTTCTTTACCAGCATGATTGTCATGGGGATGGTTAATGCCAGTTTATTCAATTGAGCTTTTGTGAAGGTATTGTTGAGAAGGTACTTGTAGATACAGTTAACACCATCAAACGCTGACCGTAAGTAAATCCAATACTGACTGCTAATATTATTTTGTTCAAGCAATTGGTTACAGGCAAAGACCTGAGGTTCTTTCAGTGGAAGGAATTTCACCTGAGAGTGAGTTGTTTCTGCTTGAGTCTAGCCAGTCAGTCTGCCTTGCATACAGCCAATGGCATGAGTCAGTTCCTTAAAATAAAATACCACCAAGATACAAGGTAGATAATAGTGAGAAATGTATTTTTTTTCTGATTCTCTAGAGAATCCTAATGATTACATGGCCTTGTTAAATTTCTGCTCCTTGCATTGTGTGTTGTGAATTAAAAGAAAGTGGCATGAACAGAGAAGGTCTGCTAGTACTTGGAGAACTATGATTCCAAGAACCATGTTTAATGTTTGTGAGGTTCACAGAGAAAGCCAGAACATAGTTTTTCTCTGCAACATTTGTGCAGACGTGAATGATTTCTACTCATTTTTGTCGTGGTTGTAGTTCCCATCACAGAAAGATCTCAAAATTCTCCCTCAGTGTTTAGGCAAATGTTTAAAGTGGAAGTGACTTTCACATGCCATAGAGCAATCAGAATTAGTTTGCTACAGATAAGCGTGCACACTGGTGTTTATTTCAATAATATTCACGATAACCCAATAATGAGATCAGCCTCAAGTGTCCACCAAAAGATGAATGGAATAGGAAGAGGTGATATACAATTATACATATAATTAAATTCTACTCTCCATGATGGGAGTGTGGTAAACAAAGAGTAACAGCAGAAGCAAATATAATCAAAGTATATTCTATGCATTATGGAGGAAGCCATATGGAGTTCCTTACTTTCTACAATTGATATAAGCTGATAAAAAAAAAAAGAAAAAGGTTTTTTCCTTGTGGAAAGTACTTGCAACCTTTAACACGCTTGACTACAGTTAGACTATGTCTAACATAAGGCACAAAATTGCTCTGGTGACATGGAGAATCCCTTGTCCTGTAGTCAGTCAATGGAATAGACAAGGCAGCACACTGAGTGCTAGCCTGTGGTAATAGTAACTAACTATACTGCTAACATGCCCACTCCCTTGGGGCAATGTAGCTAAGTGACTCTCGACTAGCAAGCATGAAGACCTTGGATTCAACCCCTGCTAGCAACAAAAGCAAGCAAACCAAAAATTCTCCCATGGAAGGGTGGGGGTTGCTGGGTGGTGGTGGCACATGCCTTTAATTCCCCAGCACTTGGGAGGCAGGGGCAGGCGGATCTCTATAAATTCAAGGCCAGCCTGGTCTGTAGAGTGAGTTGCAGAAAAGCCAAGGCTGTTACACAGAGAAACCCTGTCTTGAAAGAAAAAAAAAGGGGGGTGGGGGAAGCTGTGGTGGAGAATCCCAGTCTCTCACTTGGAATTCCAGTCCCTATTTCCTGCTGCTCCCTTAGCTATGCAAGCTCTTGATGTGGGCAGTATGCAGGTGATTGGAGGTTAACTGGGGTGTGATTCCGCTTTTGTGAAGCTGTTCCCCATGCTGCTGTAAGACTCCTTAGTGATGCAGCAGCTTTTTCATCTCTCATGTACCTGATAGTAACCTCTCACCCATGTTCCTCTCATCCATGTTCAGCTGAACTTGGGGTAGAAACATTTCCTTAGACTATTGAGAGCCACTCTTAGGTAAATATGAGGCACGATAGAAGCAGGGACAGAGACACGGCCATAGGCCTTATGAAGAAGACACTCCAGTGGCCAGGGCAACATTGAAAGCAAGTGTCCACCTTTCCTGGTAGGTCATTCTTCAGAACTTACCCAGTGGATAATTTGTGGCCAGGTATGTCCTAGTAGAAGAGATAAACAAGAGTCATCTAGACTAGTGAGGGCACAAGTTCAGTAAGGGTCAAACTGTCCTTACAGCAGCCTGTCAAGGAAAGCCCTTGTTTATCTTATGTGTAATGCATATGATGAGTCATGCATGTGCTTATAATTAGGGCATATACTACCCTCACATGCATGATATTGCAAAACTTACATGACAGCCCCTCTGCCAATCATGTTCGCTATTTTATGTCACTAAGAACCTGGAACCTGGCAGGGTAACAGAGACCCAAGTGGCATATATTGCTTTCGACTTCCCCCAGGAAAAAGTCATGAAAGAAGAAACATATATTTTGACATTTATTTACTTCATTACAATATGCTTAAGTATAGATGTTGTTAATATAATTATATTTAATTAGATCATTCACATTAATTGAGATGAGTAATTCCTTTTGAGATGAGATTACTTCTCAGAGTATTCTGCTCAAACTTCAAAATTGAATTGTGAGAATGGAAAGTGCTCATTAATAGAGATACTGTAGACACCAGCTTGAGACAATGAAATGGTGGCACTTTTTATGTAAAAATTTGTGGTAAGACTTAAGATAATTTACATACTTCAGATATTCTTTTTGAACAAATGTTTTACAATCACCTAACTTTCAATCATTAAATATTTGGAATCTTGAGAAAGCATACAGTTATAAACTCTATCCGTGCTAATAAAATGATTTTAATTATATAACAATAATTTTCCCAGTACTTGTGTTAGATTATGTGACCTTCTAGATTTGTAGTAGTTTATGCAAATAAACTTGGAAAATACATTCTGTCAAAAGAAGAAATAAAGTTGTCCTTCAATAAGAATGTAAGCTTCTAACCTTACAATCATTCAAAGTGACTAAATTAAATGTTTCCCTTTGAAAATAACATGCACCTAATCTTCTAAATGTAGACTAACCTTTTTAAGAACCAGTTCACCATTTGAGATGCTGAAAGCTTCCTGATTGTTTTTACTAGTATTTATTCTGCTTTTCCTCAGAACCCTAGTTGGTTTTATAAAAGGGATCCAAATGTCTTGACCAGACATTATCATATAATGAAGGCTCACAAAATTTATGTCAGCTTTAATATAATAGGGTGATTAAATTCAGTGAATTTAGGTAGACACTCTGCCTCTACCATTTTCCAGCTCTGCTTTTGCCAAATTGTCACTCTCAGTACTACTTTATTCATAAGGTAATAAAAAAAGTTATGTCACATCTGCTGTGTCTCCAATACATAAAAAATATTTACCTCTATACATAACCTAAATATAAGTAGAATCAATTAACAAGATACACACTCACACATCTATTGTAATTTTAAGTATATAGCTGCAAGAATCTATGTTCATTAAATGGTGGGCACTCTCCTTAGTGGAAGAGTTTGCTTTCTTTATTCAAAAGCATTAAAGTTCTGATGTAATGAGATGTATCTTCTTGTTTGACATACTTTTAATTAAAATTATATTTAAAATGTTTGTTAGTGTTCATTCTTCCTGTGAAAGTGAAATGTAAAAATCTTCTTGTATAGAAGTGACCTGGGTTATTATTAGTTTAAAGAAAATGGGCTAAATAGGGGTGCCATACCCCAGGTTCCCTGGAGAAGTTTAGAGACCGTGCAGCAGCTTGTGTGGCCAGAGAGGGTGATAAAAATGGATGTGTTGCAATATTTCCTTCTGTTTTAATGCTTTAATGATTCTACTAATTATTTCAGTCACTCTGTCACTAAAGATTGAAACTCAAGGGAAAAAGTCCAACTGGCCAGATTGGGTAAGTGAAACTAGGACCTTTTTTAAACTCAACCTCTGGACTCATCTTTGCTCTCTTAGGGCAAGTTCAATGATGCTCACAGTGGAAGGAGAAGTGTATTCCAATAAGGGAAAAAGATTATGTGTACAGAGTATTTCATTTATTGTTTGCCAGGAATCATATACTCAAACATATATAATAATTGTGTATACTAATTAGATAAAATGAATTAGAAGCTTTGCTGTTTCTTTGGGTGCTCTGTTGTGGTTGAGAATAAAATGTCCCCGATAGCCTCATGTGTTCAACACTTGGTCATCAGCTTGTGGCAATGTTCAGGCTATAATAGAAAGCTTCAAGAGTGGGTCTAGCTAGAGTCCTGTAACTGGGGGTATGGACTCATCCCTAGACCCTTCTTTTGTCTCTACTTCTCATTCACATAAGGTGAAGGGCCACTCTTGTGCATACTCCTACTAAAATGTTCAAGTGCAGAGGCCAAGCTGTCACTGACAGAAACCTCTGAAAGTGTAAGCAAAGTGAATCTTTTCCTACTTTTCACACCTTTGTGTCAGGCATTTAATTTTGTCATAGTAACAAGGAAGGCAACAAATACAGACAATTGGTGCCAAAGAAGTAGAGACGTTGCCATTACTAAACTGTAGCAGGAATGGTGGGCTGCTTCCTGCCACCCGGCTAGCTTTACCCGAAATAATTACACGGAAACTGTATGCATTTAAACACTGCCTGCCCATTAGTTTCAGCCTGTTATTGGCTAATTCTCACATCTTGCTTTAACCCATATTTAGTAATCTGTGTAGCACCACGAGGTGTGCTTACCAGGAAGGATCTTAGCCTGCATCTGTCTTGAGAGGAGAGGCATGACATCTGCCTGAGGTGTCTGCCTGACTCTGCTTTCTTTTCTCCCACAATTCTGTTCTGTCTAAGCTGGCCTATCTAATTTTCTGTCCTATAAAGGGCCAGGCAGTTCTTTATTAACCAATGAAAGTAACACATAGACAGATGACCCTCCTACATCATTAAACCTGAGCATATTATGCTGAAGAGTTGTCTATAAGAATTGGCTTGTAGTAGATATTTGGAAAACTCTGAAGAAATCTTAGGATGTTGTAAGCAGGGTTAACAGGTGAGTTTGGTGAGAACCCAGCCCAGAATGCTTAGAGGAATGTGAACAGTAGAAAATGTGCTATAAGGGTTTCCAGTAAAAATAAGGACTTTATTTGGGAATTAGACTAGAGACTATATTATGTCAAAAATAAATAGTTGTCTACCATTTTTTATCTCCTCTAAGACCTTGAAGGGAACTGAATTCAAAAGTTATGGCAAATAGTGTTTCAACATAAGCAAAGCATGCAAGCTGCAGCATGGACACTGCTGCAGGTTGTTTCCAGGTTTGTAAGAATTGGCAAGAAAAAAGCAAAGCAAGCATGGATTGGGAGACTTCAAATTATAAAGATGCTATTTATGAAAGCAATTTCTATACAATCCTAGTTGAAAATTCCAATGTCATTTTTCACAGAAATAGAAAAGACTATATTAAAATGTGCATGAGACAAAAGACCTATAATAGTCAAGAAAGCCTGAGAGAATCACATGATAGTTACCACCATGCCCTGCTTTTCAAGTTAACCTTGAAAGAACCAAAGTAATAAAAGCATTATCATGAATTCAACAGAGGCATATAGATTCAGAGAGAAGACCTATATATTGATCCAAAGGAGTTTTTATCCATCTAATTTTTTATATAGATACCAAAAAATACACATTGGAGAAATGACAACTTCTTTAACACTGGTTTTGAGAAAACTGTATTTTCAATCTCTCACATAACCAAAAATCAATTCCATATGGACCAAAGGCGTTAATGTAACACTGGGAAACTCTGGAGAGGGAGAATATTTCAAATATAGGCAGCAAACCTTCTCAATAGGACTCTAGTTGACTGATAGGGCCAACAGTTGACAAATGCAGCTTCGAAAACCAGATACTTCTGAAAAAAGAGAAAGCAGTTAGTTGAGTGTAGATACAACCTACAAAATAAAAAAAAATTGCTGACTAAATATCTGTCAGATGATAAAGGGCTAGACTATATAAGAAACCCAAAGCGGGCAGTGGTGATGTACACCCTTAGTCCAGCATTCAGGGAGGCAGAGAACAGGGGAATCTCTGAGTTCAAGGCAGACTGGTCCTATAAAGCAAGTTCCAGGATAGCCAGTTCTACACAGAGAGACCCCAACTCAAATAAATAAATAAGGAAGGAAGGAAGGAAGGAAAGAAGGAAGGAAGGAAGGAAGGAAGGAAGGAAGGAAGGAAGGAAGGACTCAAAAAATAAATTAAAAAGAAACAACCCAATCAATAAATGGGATATTAAAATGAAGTTTTCAAAAGATGAAATAAAAATAGCCAATAAACATGAAAAATTTCAACTTCACTAGCTTGCTAAGTGAAAATAATAAGAAAAGGGCAGCTCTGCCAGCACAAGAAATCCAATTAGGTCAAATCAAACCAAATCAAAATGCCCATCGTTTACTAAGAATCATGCTCTCGGGTAGCAGAGCGCATGGCTGGGAGACAGAAAAGAAGGGAGCCCATGCAGACCTGAAAACCACATGTTTCTCCTTTGGGAGTCCATTTAAATACCCTGTGGGAGAGGTCCTGACCCCTCCTGGAGGGAGGGTCAGGACCATGGCATGCTGGGATTTGGAGTCCAGACCAATACAACTCCCAGGCCAGTGAGGCTGGGATGGATGCCAGGGGCTGGGGCTATGCTCCCAGATTAACACTAGCCATCAAAGGAATGAAAATCAAAAATACAGTGAGATTCATCTTACTCTTATCAAAATAAGTCATTAAGAAAGGAACAACATAGGCTGGTGAGATAGCTCAGTGGGTAAAGGCACTTGCTGCCAAGCCTGATAACCTGAGTTCAACCACCAAGATCCACATAGTGGAAGGATAAGAGCCAGAACTAACCTTAAAAATCGTCTTTGACCTCTGCCCATGCACACACACACATAAACACACACAATAAATAAATATAAAAAATAAATTTAAGAAAGTAACAAATTCTGGCAAAGATGAGAACAAAAGAGAAGTCTTCCATGGCTATTGGGGTAGAAATGTAAACTAATTCTGCGTTATAGAAGTCACTCATATACTCCAGCTAAGCTACCCTGAATATTTATGCAAATGACGCCAAGTCAGCATCCCACAGAGACCATGCTCAGCATTTAGTATGGATGAACCCAAGTGTCCAAGAACACTGGATGGATAAGGAAATGTGGTATATATTACCAAAATGGAATTCTTTTTGAGCCATGAATTGAAATCCTACTTCCTGTGGGAAAATGAAAGAAAGCAAATGAGATCATCATGCTTAGTTGAATTAAGTCAATCTCAGAAAGGCAAAGGCCTGTATTTTCTCATCTGTGCTTCTTAGAATTCATAGGAAACCATTTATTCATGATTATGCAAGTAGAAGTGAGCTCTCCAGAGAGTTGAAGAGAACTAATGACAGTAGAAAGAGAAAAGGGAGAGTATACAGGTATGAGGGGAAATATTAGCAATATAAGATATGCATTTATAAAACCTCTTAAATAATTAATTCTTTAAGCAGAGCAGAAATAACTTCTCCAGAGAGCCCAGTGCAAGGAGGTGCTCTCTTTCCTTAGGAAAGTCTCTGAAACAAATTTACAATCTCCTATTGCCAAACCCATAATAGTTTATACTTTGACTGGTTCCAAGATGTCCTTAGACCTTTTGTATTGCTGCTTAAAAATGGTTCTGGGCAGAAAAAAAATTGGCAGTTAAACCCGCAACAAGGAAAGGGGATAGTCATGCACATTTTGTCCATGCTGACTTCTAGTCTTCATTAATTTGATCCTTCCTTTCTATTAGTGTCCCTTACTTTTGGGGTGGGAATGTTTACTGTGGAGCATTTTATGTTGGAAGTACACAACATGTATTTTAGGAACATTGGGTGTTTGTGTCTAAGAGTTTGACTTGAGTTTTCAGAGGAAATTTTAAACTAAAATTTTTCACACAATTCTTAGTACTCAAGATTGATGTGGATTTCCTCTGTATGCTGTGAATATCATTGATTAATAAAGAAGTTGCTGTGAGCCTATGGCAGAGCTATAGGGGAACAGAGCTAGGAGGAAAAAGCTAGGCTGAATGCTGGGATAAAGTAGGGCAGAGTCAGAGATAAGCCATGCAGCCCTGATGGAGACAGATGCCAGAACTTTTAACCAGTAAGCACAGCCTCGTGGCCATACACAAATTAATAGAAAGGGGTTAAATTAATATGTAAAGAGTTGGCCAATAAGAAAGCTAGAGCTAATGGGCTAAGCAGTGATTTAATTAATACAGTTTCTGTATGATTATTTCATGGCGTAAGCAGCTGGAAACCAACAAGTGGCTCTCTCCTCCAACCAGCAGATGGCTTTGGGACTCCTTGGAGAAGGACCTAGATGCAGGCTGTATATGAAATGCCTATGAGCCTCTAGAACCAGAGGCAGAATGTCATGATTTGAATAGAAATCCTCCTACAATGGGTTTTGATCATTTGGTTGCATTGGGGGAGCATTGTGTTAGTAGGTGCACACTTCATAAATTGGCCTAGCCAGGGAAAACAGATCACCATAGACATGTCTTTGAAGTTTCTTTATGGTCCCTGGTTTTCTAGTCTTTGCCTTCTGTGCTCTCTAAAGTAAACTCCTTCTTTATCCATGTGCCTACCACACCATGATGCTCCAAAGCTCTCAGGGTCAATCTTTATGGATGAACCTTCTGAACAATTCACCATAAAAAGAAAAAAACCTTTCCTTCATTTAAATTGTTCTGAGGGAGTTTTGTTATATGGTGTAGGATGTGTTGCTTTCGTTGGTTCAAATAAAGCGACTGCCTTGGCCTTTTGATAGAGCAGAAACTTATGTAGGTAGGAAAGACAGAGCTGGATGCTGGGAAGAAGAGCAGAGTCAGCAGACGCCATGAGCTCTGGCCCAAGACAGACATAGGTTTAGAATCTTTCCCAGTAACCATGACCTCGTGGTGCTACACAATTATTATAAATGGGTTAGATCAAGATGTGATAGTTAGCCAATAAGAGCATAATGGGCCAGGCAGTTTTTAAATGAATACAGTTTTGTGTGATTATTTCGAGGTTAAGCTAGCCAGGCGGGGGATGCAGCCTGCTTCCTCTCACTACAATTATAGCCATAGAAAACGCATCTAGTACATGCCTGGATCCTAGAAAAGCCCAACAATGACAATAGAGCAAGGCACCATGATATGTACTTTTAATCCTAACACTTGGGAGGCAGAGGCAGGTCAATTTCTGTGAGTATGAGGCCAGCCTCATTTACATATAAAGAGTTCCAGGTCAACCAGAATCACATGATGAGAAAACAAAAACCAAACAAACACAATTGATAGTAGAGAACTTAGGATCATGAGTTGTCGTCCCGAATGAAGTATTACTTGATAATCCAAATACACGAGATGCATTGGGAAAATCTGTTTACTCTCATTCCCCATCTCCCCTTTCTATTCACTTTGATACTTTGTCTTCTGAAAGGGGCAGACCTAGTAGAAAGATATTGAGACACAACTTTGGCTTTGAATGGGACTACTAGGTAGTAAATGGTGGGTGTCTGAATCACAAGCAGCCAAGTTCACCTGTTTACAGTGGGCAGGAACCAATGATGCAGAACCCTAATACTAGACAATTTGGACTCTGTTAAGTTCCTCAAACACAGCCAAGTGGGAACATTCCCAATAGTAACAAAATACTGGATAGAATCTTCCTTTCCCTTTTAGCTTTATCATATATACGTCTCACATATAGACACACATATATATATTCTCCTTTTTACAAACAATTAGATCACTTTCCTTATATTATTTGTTCTCCTATTCAGTTCTTTCAGTTTGTTTTAAATATGGAATATTGCTCACATTAAGTAAGAACTGTCATTTGCTACCCTGAGTCACAGAACAAGTAACTTCATCCTTTCGAGCCTAAATCCCCATGTACACAATGGGAAACACCATGTGCTATTATCAGGTTTATTGTCAGGATCAAATCTGTAGCATGATTAATAAGAACTCAGAGACAGATATTGGGCCTCAACCTGAAAGTTAGAAAAGTAAAGCAGCCAGTCACTGGCTTTTACCTTTACCTCAGTCCTAGATGGCAAGTCTGCCACCAGGAATCTCAGAATGAGACTGAGACTGAGAGCTGTCTCTTTCCATTTTATAATCCTCTTCATAGCTTGGATTAAAGGCATGTATTACTGGGATGAAAGGCATGCACCACCCAGTTTCTGTGGCAACTCATGTGGCTACTGGGATTAAAGGTGTGTGTTACCACTGCCTGGTAGTAAGGCTGACCAGTGGGGATGTCTTACTCTCTGATCTTCAGGGAAGCTTTATTTATTAAAATGCAAATGAAATGTCACTACATAAATCATAATCTGATCTATGGTTTTTAAAATGAATATAATTAAAACATGAAGACATAACAATTGGCGTTGGAAGCGCAACACTATCATTTTGCTTACACTTTGTTCCTTGAACTCATCCTTCGTTCCCTCCACCTCCACCTAAGCCACTACTTAGTTTTATATATTTTTGAATTTCATATAATTAATTTACTAATTTTTTACCTAATCTCTTATTTGTAGAATGTATTCAGGGTGGGTCTTTTACATTGCTAATAATATTCCATTTACACATATATAACAATGTTGTACCCCTTGAGGCTTTTTGAAGAATTCTCTTTAATTGTAGGGAAAGCTGCTATGAAAACACTATCCTCGCCTGTGGTGGATGTCAGTTTATGGCATGTTTTCTGTTTTAAAGAAGTCTAAAATATCTACTGAGAAACATACACCTAGATAATATTAAATAATCCTCTAAGAAAATACTTCCAAGTAATAAAAGAATACCTATATAAGTTAAATTTACTGCTTACATACACCTGGTGTGTATATGTCTATCAGTATAACCTCTCTGAAAAATAATTGCCATTATTGCCGTATCTAGTAAAGTTGAATGAATGAGCTCTTTTAAAAGAATTTTCAGTATGACAGGGGGCAATTAGAGACCTGCCCTCAACAGGTGGAAGGAGAAAGCAAGCTCTGTGCTCCACGGCACATATGGCATTCCTGTGAGAAACAATCTCTCTTTCTCTTTTTCTCTCACATACATACACTAATAATATTTTTTAGACAACATCAGTAGGGTACTGTAACAAACTATAGCAATTTCCATTTACCAAGTGGCCACTTACTTCACACTAATTTTTTAAATTGTACAAAATTCTAAAAAAAATGGCTAATATTTTCCAAATTTTGCAACAGAATTAAAGCTATTTCAAAGTCACTTGGAGGACATTTTGAGTAAAGAACACTGGCAACAGCAAAAATAATAGAAAATATTCTATAAAAATACATAGAAAAAAACTCAAAATACCACAGTACAGATTCACAGTCCAGTCTCCTGAACTAGATCATGTTATACATTTACTGACCTCACAAATGATGATTTTAAATTCTTAGAAACTTCATAAGCTATGGAAAGATATGAACATTTTATTTTATTTACAGGAAGTTTCAAAAAGTCTTTATTTAGTCATTTACTCACTATAAACTCAACAATTACTTCAAGATAAAGTAGAAAGTTAGCATTAAGATATATCCTTGATAATGAAACTGTCATTGGAACAACTATCCTGTCAATTTCAACTGGAAAAGCAGCATTAGAATTTCTTTTATTATGGACATGGAGATTTTCAAAACAGCTACGATATTGATTTACTGTGCAAAACTTTGTTTTGTAAAATAAAGTGCCAGTCCAATCTGCACCTTATTCTCCATCACCTTCAAATATCAAACAGTATAAATCTTAGCAGAAATACACCTGAAAGAGAACAAGCAGGTGGCTTCCTAGTAACAACAGAATGAAAGCACACTTAATTGGGCTAATGACACACTACTGATATTTAAATATGTATAAGTAACCAATACTTTCCCCTTTAGTTATCCTATATGATATGAACATTTTATAATGATATGTCAGGAAACAATTTTTAAAGGACTGTAAAGGGAGTAACATATGATTTAAAAATACATATATTTTCCCACAAGATTCTAAAAGTGTTGATAATAGAATAGTAAGCAAATCTAATTAAGGACTGGTCACATGCTAAGTGCTTTAACTGGATAAACTCCCTTGGTCCTCACATCAACTCCCACTAGATACTATTATTATTATTATTATTATACTACAGATAAGAAAACTAACAGAGGTTAAATATTTGTCTAATGTCACTGTTAGTGAAGACAGTGACGTCAGATCATAATAATTAATAGCCACAAGACCTCAGTGGCTCCAAACAATGGGTACTTAGTTGTTGGACTAAGTTGTGCTTTGTGGTTTTCTCTCGGGGCTGTAGAATATGGCATATCTGTTGTCTGAAATGGAGCTGGTTGCAGCAATGAATTACTTCCAGAGATGCAAACCAGTCATGTGACTAGAAGAGGTGATGGTAATCCAGTGCAGTGCAAATAGACTTCAGGACCAATCATGCAGCTAGAAAGTGAGAAGGTGGAATTTAAATTCAGGTCACCTAATAACAGAGTTTATAATAATAACGGTAGAGGCCCCCACAGTTTATATACTGAGGGAACTGAATGGGTAACACTTAGAAAAGTCCTAGACACTTGCAAAATATTCTTTCTGTATTACTCACTTTAAGAAAACAATTTTGTCCCAGAACTCGGGAGGCAGAGGCAGGCGGATCTCTGTGAGTTCGAGGCCAGCCTGGTCTACAAGAGCTAGTTCCAGGACAGGCTCTAGAAACTACAGGGAAACCCTGTCTCGAAAAACAAAACAAAAAAAAAAAAAAACAATTTTGGAACCAAATATTGCAGCACACACCTGGAACCAAAGCACTTAGGAAACTAAGGCCGGAGATTACTAATGTGAATCCATCTTGTTCCAAATCAACTTACACATGGCTTTACATATTTTAATAATTATTTTATTTTTGAGATTAAAATAATTTCCCCTTTCCCTTTCTTTCCTCCAAACACTCCCATGTACTCTGCCCCAATTTGCTGTCTTTAAAATGCATGGCCTGTTTTTTCTAAAAGTGCCAGGGCATGGCATGTTTCTCTCTCTCTCTCTCTCTCTCTCTCTCTCTCTCTCTCTCTCTCTCTCTCTCTCTCTCTCTCTCTCTCTCTCTCTCTCTCTCCTTCTCTCTCTCCCTTTCTGTGTGTGTGTGTGTGTGTGTGTGTGTGTGTGTGTTTACCTGTTACCTTACTTAATCTTTAATGGGTTCCAGGTTAGTGGAAGCCACATAGTAAAATCTTGACTCAAAAAAAAAAGGAAGAAAATAAAGAAAGGAAATAAAGAAAGAAAGAAAGAAAGAAAGAAAGAAAGAAAGAAAGAAAGAAAGAAAGAAAGAGTAAGGAAGGAAAAGGACCAAATGCAGGCTGTATAATGAAATGCCTTTGAGCCTTTAGGGCCAGAGGCAGAATGTCACGATTTGAATAGAAATCCTCCTACAGACTGTGTTTTGATCACTTGCTCCCATTGGAAGCACTGTGATAGTAGGTGGACACTTCGAAAGTAGGCCTAGCCGGGGAAAACAGGTCATTGGGGACATGTGTTTGTAAGTTCTTCTTGGTCTCTGGTTTATAGTCTTGCTTTCTGTCCTCCATGAGGAAAATGCCTTCTCTACCACATGCTTCTACACCATGATGCTCAAACACACAGGGCCTGGCAACCTGATGTTACTTGTATATGTTTTCAGAATTTTTAGGCTTAAGGAAGCACAGACACGGTGGCAGCAGTGCCAGCCATTATTATTGTTGAGCTCCAATTAAGGCAACATAACATGAAATAATCTGGCAATAGCTGAATTTTTCTTCTCCTTTCCTTCCCTCCACATATATCCCTCCTCTTCTCTCCCTTCTCTCTTATCCTCCTTGTCTCTGTGTAGCTCTGGCTGTCCTGGAACTCACTTTGTAGACTAGGTTGGCCTCAAACTCATAGAGATCCACCTGCCTCTGCCTCCTGACTACCATGTGCCACCACTACCGGCTATAGTATACATTTTTTGGTTTTGGTGTTTTTTGTTTGTTTTTATTTTTCGAGACAGGGTTTTTCTGTAGTTTTGGAGGCCTCTCCTGAAACTAACTCTGTAGACCAAGCTGGCCTCGAACTCACAGAGATCTGCCTGCCTCTACCTTCCAAGTGCTGGGTAAAGGAGTGCACCACTACCACCCAGCTATAGTATATATTTTAATCTCCACACTTTATCAGCTCCTAGAGTTTTGATCCATTTAAACAAATAAAATTATTTTCTTAATCCATTGCAATGTCCAAAAGTGAATCCTAGTCTCCTCTTGGGTTATGGTCGGTAGATGTTAATAGGAGGAAAAAACTGTTGTGTATTTACTTTTCTTAGTCTTTACTAGAATAATAACCATAAAAGGAGTCTTTCTGCTGGGACTCCAAAACAAAGGTTTGTTGACTCTTGATAATAAATCCAAATGCCTTATCAATTGAATTTTAGGATCAGCCACATCTCTGAGAACTTGAAACTTGAGGCCATTGTGAATGAAAGTATTAACTGGAATTTTAACAACTAGAAATGAGCTTGATAAGTCACAAGGAAGTCTAAACAGACCCTCTTTTCTTTTTAGTACAGGATTTATTTTAAGCCTAATCAATGTGAGATTAGAATATTTTTAAAAAACTATATATTTTACGTAAGAAGGCAAATACAAATAAAGATGAGCAAGCCAGCAAAATGTTGTTTGGGGACCTGTCATTTAACAGAGGCCTCACAGCTGTTCCGGGAGAACATTTTCACTTTGGAATTAGGATTTATCTGTGGTATGTCAAATCTCTGAGCCCAGCTGTACTCATTAGAAAATGTCCACCCTAGAAGGACTATAGTCCTGTTTAAAACAGCTCAGCACACCAGCCCAGAGGATGCTTGTAAACTTCCACCTCTTTCCATCACTGAGGTTTGCATTACCTGGGATAATCTCTTCCATAGATAAGAGAGGATGGCAACATTTAATTCTAAACTCTTAGAAGTCTAAAAAGTAAAGATTAAGATTAAAAAGGTGAAAGAAAATTATGAAAAAAAGATTGCCCCCACACTTGACAAAATGCAAAAGAAAGGAGACAGTGACTTTGACAATAGAGCTGTGTTCACTGTGTACGACCCAGGACAGGGAAAGTGAGATAAGAAAAACCTGCTGTTTCCCTTCATGGTGCTTGTCATGTTGGAGTGCACAACATGTAAAACTTAACAGACAAGACATGGTATGATAAGTGTTGCACCCAGCCCTGGCCAAAGTTCAGATTCATAATATGCTGTGTACACAGATGAGCCCAGCACTCTAGTTACTGCTTGAGCTTTGAGCATTGACAAATGTATCCGTCAATGAACAAGCAGAGAGCTGGAACAGTGGGAGACACGGCTAAGAGAGCTGTAAGCTGGGTGTGGTGGTGCATATCTACCATTCCAGCAAGGGCCAGGGAAAGGATTATGAGTTCCAGTCTAGCCTGAGATACTCTCAGAAACCAACACAATAACAAAGACTTCGGTGTTAACAGAGTTGTGTGCAAAATTAGCTTACGAAAATGTGGGGCTGATTAGGCAAATCCAAAACCCAGTGCAAGATCAGAAAGGGCAGCAGGAGGCCTCAGGCTGCTGAGACTGCAGCCCCTGAACAGGATTTCTTCCTTGAGGATGTGTGTCAGCTCTGTCCTCGCGGCCTTTCAACTGATTGAGTCAGGCCCCTATAGGTAATCTAGGATAACCTCAGTTACTAAAGCCAACAGAAGACGGCCTTGAATCACGTCTACAAAACACCTTCAGAGCTTTACCTGGACTCTGCATCCTAGCATCTAGCTAAATTCACAGTTAAAGGAACCAGAACAATAAACCTGGGGGACTATGTGTCTAACACCACCATATCCTAGCTGAACAACCAGAAAAAAAGACTTTACATTTCTTTAAATCAGTATTTATTTGTAAAGTGAAGGCATTAATAGAGTAAATTCTCAACAGATATTACTTACCTTTACTATCTGAGTGATAGTAGAAAATCAACCCGTTTCTCTGAGTTTCTGTAAAACCAATTTTCCTATGACTCAAGGATGTGAGGTATTTTTCTTAAGAGCATAGTTA
Organism: Arvicola amphibius; assembly: GCF_903992535.2. Classification (NCBI taxonomy): domain Eukaryota; kingdom Metazoa; phylum Chordata; class Mammalia; order Rodentia; family Cricetidae; genus Arvicola; species Arvicola amphibius. Next base: position 70,991,419 of record NC_052049.1, on the reverse strand, counting down.
CATTAGCACTCATGAGAATTAAATAGACATTCTTTTTTTAGCGCGCGCGCGCGCGCGCGCGCGCGCGCGCGTGTGTGTGTGTGTGTGTGTGTGTGTGTGTGTGTGTGTGTTTGAAACATGTATACATGTGCCATAGAGGCTAAAAGAAACAGGGTGTTGAATCTCCAGAGCTGGAATTCCATACCCAAGATGATTCTTTTAATTGCATGGGAGATGAGTTATTGACTGGAAAAATCAAGACAAGTTTTATAAAAGTTAAAACACTAATTACAATCACAGGTTTTTAATGTTTTATTAGCAATTATTAATTACATGTAATGGGTTCAATTGTGGCATTTTCATACTTGTACATAAGTATATTTTGACTATATTCATTTTTAAAATTTTTTTATTGATTTTATTGAGTTATACATTTTTCTCTACTCTCCTTCCTTCCCCTCCCCTTCTACCTTCTCCCAGGGTCCCCATGCTTCCAATTTACTCAGGAGTTGTCTTCTTCTACTTCCCATGTAGATTAGATTCCCATGTAGATTCCCATGTATGTCTCTTTTAAGGTCCCCACTGTTGTCTAGGTTCTCTGAGATTGTTAATTGCAGGCTAGTTTTTTTTTATTTATGTCTAAAAGCTACTTATGAGTGAGTACATATTAAATTTGTCTTTCTGGATCTGGGTTACATCAATCAATATGATGTTTTCTAGATCCATCCATTTCCCTGCAAATTTCAAGGTGTAATTATTTTTTCTGCTGTGTAGCACTCTATTGTGCAAATGTACCACATTTTCCTTATCCATTCTTTGGTTGAGAAGCATTTTAGGTTGTTTCCAGGTTCTAGCTATGACAAACAATACTGCTATGAACATAGTTGAGCACATGTCCTTGTGGTATGACTGATCATCCTTTGGGTATATACCCAAAAGTGGTATTGCTGTGTCTTGAAGTAGGTTGTTCCCTAACTTTCTGAGAAATCACCACACTAACATCCAAAGGATCTGTACTAATTTGCACTCACACCTGTAGAAGGAGCAGTGGGCTGCTTCCCGCCGCCCGGCTCCCTGCTGCCGGCTTAGCCCTGGAATAATTACATGGAAACTGTATTCATTTAACACTGCCTGGCCCTTTAGCTCTAGCCCCTTACTGGCTAACTCTCACATCGTGATTAACCCATTTCTATTAATGTGTGTAGCACCATGAGGTGGTGGCTTACAGGGAAAGATCCTAACCTGTGTCTGTCTCGGGTCAGAGAATCATGGCAACGGAATCATTGCCTTCTTCCCAGCATTCTGTTCTGTCTACTCCACCCACCTATGTTCTAACCTATCAGGCCAAGCAGTTTCTTTATTAACCACTGAAAGTAAATTATAGACAGATGACCCTCCTCCATCATTTCCTCTTTTTCTGTTTAAACAAAAAAGGCTTTCATTTTACATAGTAAAATTACATATAGCAAAACAGTTATAAAGCAAGAATTACAGTTATAATATCTATATCTATTTTATCTTTTATCACAAATAAGGAAAATTATAACTATCTATTTATTCTTCAACTCCATCAAAGACTCCAGAAGGATATAATATTACCTAAGTGAACAAGAAGTAAGCAACTTCCAAACCTCTAGAAATGACAGACACATCTCGCTGCCTGTACAGTCACCCAAAGTTCCTCTGTATCGTTGGGGCATCCATCTTCAGCCTACAGGCCCATAGTATCCAGCAGACTTTTCCATGAAGCAGGAAATTCCAAAGACAGTTCAGTCACTTTCTTGTGTGTCCTGCACAATGTCTCGCAGACTCTTTCATGAGTCAGGAACCCCGAAGGACCATCTCACCTTTAGGCAAGTTCAGCAGTCCTCTCTCTGCGGGTTCTTTGTGTCCAGTTCATGCATCAGTCCAGGCAAGAGCAGTTTCTTGCACAAATGGCTAACCAACTCTATAAGGAACATCTTCAATGCCCATCTTTCTCTTGAAGTAGATTGGTTCTGCCAGGAGCAGACATATCTCATTGTCATGAACAGCCCTAAGTAATTAAAACATTAAATGCCATATTCTGTAGTCTTTGAAAGATATGAAGAATGCCTATCTAACTGAAATATATCTCTATAAATCTAGAAAATCAATATTTGGGAATATGGACATAGTTATTTCTCTCCAAACTGCTTCATGCTGATAGGGATGCTGTTAATCAGGTCTTTCATGAAGTAACCTGTGTGCCAGGTTCATCTCAGTCGGCAGTTGAGCGAAGTAATTTTTTGAGGGTGTTCATGGTGATCTTTCAGGAGGGCATGGTCTATCATACCATATTAGGATAGAAGCAATCCACAGGGTCTCATCCTCTGTGAAAACAAAAGAAGAAACTCTTTTCCAAAGCATGATATCCTTAGATCCAAATTCTTAAGTCAAGATACCTTTAGAACATATATACAGGTTGAGCTTAGCAGCCCATTTAATGAAATGGGTTTTTGTACTTAGCTCCTTCACAGTCAAAAGTTTTAAAGAAAACACAATAAAATACATAATCCAGACCCTCTGTGAATTTTCCATTTTACGTGGCTTATTTTTCTTTATTTCTTTTAGTCTATAACTATCTTTACTCTGTCTCTTTAAAGACTTTACCCTTTTTAAGGCATTAACTTTATTCTCTATATTCTTTTTCTTCTCTCTCCCAAGCCTACATACACTCATCCAACATTGTGACCCATTTAGAGGTCTTTTATGTCTGAATCCGTCCTATTGTGAATCTGTAATTGTTAACTGTCCAGGAACATTTTTGATTTGCGCCTTTAAGTCGCTAAGCGCTTAAGAATCTAAGCTGTGACATTCCTAGGTCAAAAACAGGTACTGTCTGCTTGCCACACCCAGTCCAATATGGCAGAGCCACTTGTGACTCTGAGCCACAGGCACTGCAGGCAGGAGATACGCAAAGTCAAATCTGCTATGTGGAGTGCTGCACAGCCTGGAAACATCTCTGTGTATGGCGGCAGAAATCCGCCATGCTCTCCTGCTTGCCTAAACCTAATCCCACAGTCTGCCCAGGTGCAGGCAGGGAGCACTGAGCCATTGGCATGGTCTCAGAGTACTTTCTTTCCAATCTCTAGGGGGCACACAAACATCCGGACACCAGCAATGCATGAGTGTTCCTGATACCCCACATCCTCCCCAACATAAGTTGTCATCAGTGTTTTTGATCTTGGCCATTCTTACAGCTGTAAGATAGAATCTCAGAGTTGTTTTCATTTGCATTACTCTGATGGCTAAGGATATTGAACATTTCCTTAAGTGACTTTCAGCCATTTTATATTCCTCTATTGAGCATTCTCTCTTTAGGTCTGTACCCCATTCTTTTACTGATTTATTTGTTCTTTTGATGACCAATTTCTTGAGTTCTTTGTATATTTTGGAGATCAGCCCTCTGTCTGATATGGGGTTGGTGAAGAACTTTTCCCATTCCATAGGCTGTCATTTTGTATTTTAACTATATTCATACATACATCTGGTAATCTTCTCCTTCGGCCCTCCTACTCCTGTTAACCCCCTTTTCTAATTTAACTCCTTTCCCCTCCTCCTCTCTCTTTTCTGAGTGTGTGTGTAAATGTGTGTACATTTGTGTGTGTGTGTGTGTGTGTGTGTGTGTGTGTGTTAGTGCACGTGCAGACAGACACATGTATGAACTCTGCACTGTGTAACTCAGTGAATTTCATTAGGATTGCTTACAAAAAATGTGACTGTAACAAATAGCATAAAATATCTTGGGGTAACTCTAACCAAGGAAGTGAAAGACCTATTTGACAAGAACTTTAAGTCTTTAAAGAAAGAAATTGAAGAGGACACCAGAAAAATGGAAGGATCTCCCTTGCTCTTGGATTGGGAGGATCAACATAGTAAAAATGGCAATACTACTAAAGGCAATCTATAGATTTAATGCAATCCCCTTAAAGATCCCATCAAAATTCTTCACAGATCTTGAGAGGACAATAATCAACTTTATATGGAAGAACAAGAAACCCAGGATAGCCAAAACAATCTTATACAATAAAGGAACTTCTGGAGGCATTACCATCCCTGACTTCAAACTCTATTACAGAGCTACAGTATTGAAAACAGCTTGGTATTGGCATAAAAATAGAGAAGTCGACCAATGGAATCGAATAGAAGACCCAGATCTTAACTCACAAATCTATGAACACCTGATTTTTGATAAAGGAGCTAAAAGCACACAATGGAAGAAAGAAAGCATCTTCAACAAATGGTGCTGGCATAACTGGATGTCAACCTGTAGAAGAATGAAAGTAGATCCGTGTCTATCACCATGCACAAAACTCAAGTCCAAATGGATTAAAGACCTCAATATCAATCTGAACACACTGAACCTGTTAGAGGAGAAAGTGGGAAGTACTCTACAACATTTGGGCACAGGAGACCGCTTCCTACGTATAGCCCCAGCAGCACAGACATTAAGGGCAACATTGAGTAAATGGGACCTCCTGAAGCTGAGCAGCTTCTGTAAAGCAAAGGACACTGTCACTAAGACAAAAAAGCAGCCTACTGACTGGGAAAAGATCTTCACCAACCCCGCAACAGACAAAGGTCTGATCTCCAAAATATATAAGGAACTCAAGAGACTAGACTTTAAAATGCTAATTAACCCAATTAAAAAATGGGGCACTGAACTGAACAGAGAATTCTCAACAGAAGAAGTTTGAATGGCCAAAAGACACTTAAGGGCATGCTCAACCTCCTTAGCAATCAGAGAAATGCAAATCAAAACAACGCTGAGATACCATCTTACACCTGTCAGAATGGCTAAAATCAAAAACAACAATGATAGCCTTTGCTAGAGAGGATGTGGAGTAAGGGGTACACTCATCCATTGCTGGTGGGAATGCAAACTTGTGCAACCGCTTTGGAAAGCAGTGTGGAGGTTTCTCAGGAAATTTGGGATCAACCTACCCCAGGACCCAGCAATTCCACTCTTGGGAATTTACCCAAGAGATGCCCAATCATATTACAAAAGCATTTGTTCAACTATGTCTATAGCAGCATTATTTGTAATAGCCAGAACCTGGAAACAACCTAGATGCCCTTCAGTGGAAGAATGAATGAAGAAAGTGTGGAATATATACATATTAGAGTACTACTCGGAGGTAAAAAACAATGACATCTTGAATTTTGCATGCAAATGGATGGAAATAGAAAACACCATCCTGAGTGAGGTAACCCAGGCCCAAAAAGATGAACATGGGATGTACTCACTCATAATTGGTTTCTAGCCATAAATAAAGGACATCGAGCCTATCATTCGTAAAAAATCCTAGAGAAGCTATATAAGAAGGTGAACCCAAAGAAAAACATATAGTTATCCTCCTGGATATTGGAAATAGACAAGATTGCCGGACAAAAAAAATGGGAACATGGGGGTGGTTGGGATGGGGGGATGGGGGGGAAGGGGAGAGAAAAGTGTGAAGTGGAGGATGGAAAGAGCTTGGGGGAATAGGATGGTTGGGATATAGGAAGGGTGGATATGGGAACAAGGAATTATATATCTTAATTAAGGGAGCCATTCTAGGGTTGGCAGAGACTTGACTCTAGAGGGGTTCCCAGGTGTCCAGGAAGATGCCCCCAGCTAGTTCCTTGGGCAGCTGAGGAGAGGGTGCCAGAAATGGCCAGATCCTATTGCCATACTCATGAATATCTTGCATATCACCATAGAACCTTCACCTGGCATTGGATGGAGAAAATGACAGAGACCCACATAGGAGCACCGGACTGAGCTCCCAAGGTCCTGATGAGGAGCAAAAGGAGGGAGATCATGAGCAGGGAAGTCAGGACTGCGAGGAGTGCTTTTACCCATTGAGACGGTGGGACAGATCTAACGATAGACCACCAAGTCCAGTCGGAATGGGACTGATGGAACAGGGGACCAAACCGGACTCTCTGAATGTGGCTGACGGTGGAGGAGGACTGAGAAACCAAGGACAATGGCAATGAACATGAACTCTACAGCATGGACGGGCTCACTGTGAGCCTTGTCAGTTTGGTTGCTCACCTTCCTGGACTTAGGGGGAGCTGGGAGGACCTTGGACTTAACATAGTGAAGGGAACCCTGATGGCTCTTTGTCTTTGGAGAGGGGTGGAGTGGGGGTATGGGTGGAAGGGAGGGGAGGGAAGGGGGAGGGGGAGGGGAGGAGATGGAAATCTTTAATAAAAAAATGAGAAAAAAAGAAAAGAAAACACTTAACTAACAAACAAAAAAAATGAGGAAAAAAATGTGACTGTATTGGTTTATAGGAATATGGACACCTTATCAGTAATTATAGCACCAAGAATGTATCTTTGTCTCTCACATTCTTATCTATATATTAATCCTCCATGACAGGGTTTTGATGGGGCCAATCTTATGAAGATCTTGTGCAGATAGTCATAGTTTTCATGAATTCCAGAGTCCCACAGGCATGTGATGCATAGAAGTCAGCTTTCACATCCTTCCCTACCTCCTCTTTTCACTTTTACATTCTTTTCTTCTGCAATGTTTTCCTTACCTTGAAGGAAGTAATACATAAGCATCTCTTGTGAATAGGCATTCACAGTCATTTGCTCTTGGTCTTTTGATTGGTTATGAGTATCTGAAGTCACCAATGGCTAATTCAGAAAAAGGTTCTCTAACCAAAGCTGAGAACAGTACTATTCTGTGGCCATGGTTATGTAGAAAGCAATTTGACAAGCACATTGTCTCATAGGAAGTCTGTTGGATGCTTTCCTGTGTAAAATCTTAACTTTCCCTTCCAATTTAAAACGAAATCTGTCAGATATTTGCAATACCTCTTCTAAATTAACAATCCCTTAATATCTTATGAAGGACAGTTTAGCAGTAACTATCAAAATTTGGTATTTGAACATTTCTTATCTTAGGTAACTTTTCCTACAAATATTCTTACATATATCTCTATACATTATTAAATTAAAACAAATATGGAAAACAAGCCAAGGATTGCTCAGTAGATGAGAGGATTCCTTCATGATTCTATCTAATATAATATCACTGTGGTGGTTTGAATGTAATTTGCCTCCAGAATCTCATAGGGAGTGACAGTATTACAAGGTATGACTTTATTGGAGTAAGTATGGCCTTGTTGGAGGAAGTGTGTCACTATAAGGGTGGACTTTGATGTTTCCTATGTTCAGGATACTCCCCAATGTTTTAGTCAACTTCCTATTGCCTACAAGCCAAGATATAGCACTCCCAGCTCCAACACCACATCTGTCTGCATGCTGCCATGCTCCCCATCATGATAATAATGGACTGAACCTCTGAAACTGTGAGTCACACCAATTAAATTTTCTTTATAAGAGTTACTGTGGTGTCTCTTCACAGCAATAAAAACACTAAATAAGACAATCACACAGCTGCAAAAGCAAAAAACTAAGAATTTTTTCTATGTAGTGTTATGTGTGTAAGTATTCTAAAAATATTATAAATAAAGCAACTTGGAGGGAAAAAAAAGAGTGAATACTATATAATCTTCCTGTATATCTGTTGGAGGCCATGGGATTGCAACAGGTGACAACTAGGGTTCAGATGTCAACCCACCAAAGGAGTGATTCTCTAATGGAGGAGAACCCCATCCAGGCAAGGCCTGTAGGACGACTGACTCTGGAAACTGTTGCTCCTGTCTGTAACTTCACTTATGCAAAAGCAGTTTTGATGTCCCCCCCCCCCAATGCCTGCATTGTAGTGTGTTATCTCATGTGATGTATATATGTAATCTTATAATTGCATCTCAATTTTATAGGCACATATGTCCATGTATGGTTAGGAAGATGACTTCTCATCAAGCTGTGTATTTTTGATATATAGAAAATATACTAGCATGTTTGTAGATAGAGCTATTGCCCCATGAGGATTGTAAGATACATAAAAGCCTATTTTTTCCTTTTAGTCAAGCTACACACAATTAGCTCATTTTTACCTTGGAGCAAGTTAAAACTTGACTAAGTGTTTCTGTATATGGATTATAGTTTAAAAGCTTTACAGATATGCACAAGGTCAAAGTCACAGATGTCTAACCAAAGTTATTAACCCAAAGTAGCCTAAAATTATCAGACCAGTTCTTCACTTGCCAAGTCTGACTGATAAGATCTGACTCTCTCTCTGTACATATCTTTCTGCAGCTTGTCTCAATCAGCCTCTGGTCACAGTCTTACATTTGGAACCTTGAAACCTTGCATTGCCATGTAAATGTCTCAGCTCCTTATCATTTACTCAGGAATGTCCTATAACCAATGAGATGTAAGTCTTTTAGCTCTTTTTCTCACTGCCTCAAGGTCCTGGAAGAATGTATTTAAGCTAGGTGAACACAAAATCAAGAGAATTAGAACAGAGAATTGAAACAGAGAATTATAACCAAAGATTTAGGACTATGGAATTAGAACTAAAGAATTGGAGCTAGAGAATTATAGACAATTAGGACAAGAGAATTAGAATGAAGAAGAATAAAAGAAAATGACCCTTGATTCTGTATAAAGACATTATAGAAATCTTTCAATCTTTGCTCCTGAGAAGTCTTCTCTGAGTTACCCTGGGTAGTGGCTTGGGAGCCAGACTTCCAGACCACTAAACATATCGTGTGTGTGTGTGCGTGTGTGTGTGTGTGATTATATATTCATGTTGGTTTGCATTGCTATAAAGAAAGAAAAATACATATCAAATCAACAAGGAAAACAATTATTCTGTTGGTATACTGGATGGAACCTGGGTTTTAAGAGCAGGATGCACAGCTAAGCATCTCATTGTGTGCCTTTCTATAATTATATCTATGGGTGCCTATCATGTCAATCAGTTATCACAAAATGCTGTCTTAGGCCACATTAGACTTAATAATTATTTATCTTTCCAGCACAGGTCAGCCGATCAAGCTGGGCCCAGAGAAGAGGCTTTGCTTCAGCTTTCAGTGCCTAGACTAGCTCCAGTTCCCATTCAGACATGCAGATGTATTTCCTATGTCACTCTCGTGAGCTTACAGAAACAGAAATACACAATGATAAGAGAAGTCTGCAAAATCTCTAAAGAAACAGGCTGAAAATGGCACAGTTGCTGCTTCTATGCTTTAGCCAGAGACAGGCAGTGTGACCAAACACACCCTGACTACAACAAAGACATAGTAAGAACCAGGATGCAGGGAGGAGCCCATGATTCACTTTAGGACAGAGCATCTCAAAATACTTTAAACGTAGAACTGTGAGTCACAGGTGCAGCGAGATTTAGGCATTATCTTTTTAAAAGATCAAGCATTCTATGAATGCATTTATGTTATCAGCGTCTGTGGATCATGGGTGGAATGGAATGAAAAAATACATCTTTATGAGTTCATAGGACAGGAAGGATTCTGGGCCAGACTTTACCCAAAACTGTTTACCTAGGAGGTGACTAAGTCCTAAATAAGCTTAGGACAAGCCAAAAGCTCAGTAATCTGAGAAATAAGCAGCTCTGAAGAGGAATTGTTAATCTCAGAACATAATTATTTATTTAGGGTAAAAAAAAGTCACAAAAGGAAACAAGTACATTATAAGAATGTGCTTAAGACCTAGGACAGAGAGGGCCTGAGGAAACAACCTCCACCAGGGTCAGAAGCCAGAAGCAAGTCCAGTCCCAGAAGCCAACCCAGTCCTGGGACACTGGCAGATCAGGACTGAGCAAGTGACATGACCCAGAGTCAGAGATCTCCACAGGAATCAGAGCAGGACAGAACCAGCTACCTAGGACAGAGAGCAAACAAGCTCCACTGGGAGCAGAAGCCAGGAGCAAATCCAGTCCCAGGAGCCAACTCAGTCCCAGGACACTGGTGGATCAGGTATGAGCCAGTGACCAGATCCAGAGTCATCAATCTCTACCGGAACAGGTACAGGGGAATAACTGCTGAGTGAGTGAGCTAGAGCCAGAGAACACTGAGGGTCCAGATGTGAATCTGGGACCTTCAAGGGAGTAGACCTAAGCCAGGACTCCAGTGGGTCTGGGCAAGAGTCTAGGACCTACAGGAACTAGGCCTGAGCCAGGACCTCTGCCAGTCTGGGCATGAGTGAACCTGGGTCCTCTGAGGGAATGGGCAGGAACCAGAGATCTTGGCAGGGCCAGGTATGAGTCTGAGTCCTCAGAGAGACCTGATCCAGGACCTCTTTGGGTCTGGGCATTGGTCTGGGACATCAAAGGGAATAGGCAGTAACCTGGAACCTCTGCGGGTCCTAGCATGAGTCGGGGACCTCTGAGGGAGTAAGCAGGTCCTATACGGGTCCGGGTGCACCTAAGCCTGGGACCTCCGAGGCAGTAGACTGGAGCCAGAAACCTTTCCAGGTCCAACTCCAATGCAAGAACTTCTGCAGGAGGGGTTCCAGACCAGGATTAGAAAAACAGGGTAAAGTAGGCCTGAAACAGCAAGCTCCAAGGGAGCAGAGAAAAGCACAGGAGCGCTGAGCTATCTCCAGGAACATGGAGTAACCAACGGGGTAACTAGAACTGTGACATTGACTGTACCACAGGGAACAACCATCTGAGCTTTGGATTCATTGGCAACTAGAAGATTATTCAACAGAATCTCAGACAACCCCAACCACACCTATTAGAGGAAAAGATGAATGGAAAAGGTAAAAACACATGCAACATCACAAAGAGCAACACAATACCAGGAAAACCTAACAACCCTCCAACAGCAAGACCTGAACAACCAAATACAGATGAAGCAGAAAAAAATGACCTAAAAAAATAACTTCAATAGAATGTTTGAAACTCTAAAAAAGGAAATGAGAAATTCCCTTAGAGAAATGGAGGAAATAAACAAACAAAATTTGGAAGACATCAGCAAATCACTTAAAAAAAACCAAGATAAAGAAATCAAACAAATGAAAGAAACTATTTAGGATTTGAAAACTGCAATAGAGGCAATAAAGAAAATACAAACCAAGGAAATTATAGAAACAGAAATCATGAAAAAACAAGTAAAGAAGGAATATTAAGAGCTGCAAAGGAAAAAGGTCAAGTAACATATAAAGGTAGACCTATCAGAATTACACCTGACTTCTCATTGGAAACAATAAAAGCCAGAAGGTCATGGTCAAGTATTATGCAGACATTAAGAGACCGCAGATGCCAGCCCAGACTACTATATCCAGTAAAACTTTCAATAACAATAGAAGGACAAAACAAAATATTCCATGGCAAATCTAGATTTCACCAATACCTAGCCACAAACACAGCCCTACACACAATACTAGAAGGAAAACTCCAACCCAAGGAAGATGGCTACACCAACAAAAACACAGACAATTGATGATCTCATAGCAGCAAATTCCAAAGAAAGGGAAAACGTACAAATTAACATCACCAACAATGAAAACTAAATTAACAGGAGATAGCAATCACTGATCATTAATATCCCTTAATGTAAATGGACTCAATTCACCTATAAAAAGGCACAGGCTAACAGACTGGATATGAAAACAGAATCCATTCTTCTTGTGCATACAAGAAACACACCTCAACCTCAAAGACAGACATCACCTCAGAGTAAAGGATTGGGAAAAAATATACCAATGAATAGGACCTAAGAAACAAGCAGGTGTAGCTATCCTAATATCTAACAAAACAGACTTCAAGATAAATGATGTAGGTGTGTCTTCTATCTATTTGATGATTTCATTGGATAATTAATAAAGAAACTGCCTGGCCCATCTGATAGACCGGCCCTTAGGTGGGTGGAGTAGACAGAACAGGAAGAAGGAAGTGAGGTAGATGGCTCAGTCAGATGCCACGCCTCTCTTAAGTTAGGCAGACTGCCATGCCTCTCCTCAGAGACAGACGCGATGAAGCTCCAGCCCAAGATGGACGTAAGCTAGAAACTTCCCAGTAAGACACCACTTCGTGATGCTACACAGATTATTAGATATGGGTTAATCAAGATGTGAGTAAGAGGCTGAAAATAATGGGCCAGGCAATATTTAAAAGAATACAGTTTCCGTGTAATTATTTTGGGGCATAAGCTAGCTGGTGGCTGGGAGCCTGGCGGCGGGAAGCCGGCCCGCAGCCCCTCCACTACAGAATGGCGCCAACGTGGATAACTGAATCCACAGAAAACCTGAGAAAGCTTGGGAAAGAATAGAGTAAAGCATGTTTTCTTGATAACAGCAATTTCTCGGGTCTGAGCAAGCGCTCTCATCTAAGAGAGGCTTCCTGACTCAGCTTCAGCTGCAAAACCCTGCAGCTCATTAAGAGGTCCTGCCACAAAACACTTAAATGGTGTTGATGAAAAGTTGAACGTGTGTTTTCGGTTTTCAGCTCTAGCAGGAAAAAAGTTGTGCTGTTTTAAAATGCTGGCGTTCTAGTCTGTACTGCCAGGGCAAACTCTGACTCTTTCAAGCAGGCGGTCCTGACTGTTGTTTGACACTGTTGCAGCTTGCTTGCTGGCAAGGACCTTGAAATGCCATAGAGTTGTGGCGATAAACATGGCTCCTGCGGGTACCTCCGCCATGAGGCTAGAAAGCTAAAGCATGGGCTGGATCCAGCCGCCAAAGTTACGGCTTTAGTTCTACCGATTTTGGTGGGTAAATTAAAGACTTATGTGGTCACAAAAAGAGAGATATACAGTAAAAGAAAGATTCAGTGTCGAAGGAAACATCAAAATGGTTTACAATGTGTTGAAAATATATGTAGGCTAAAGGTTAAAGTTCTTAAAAGTAAAAAAGAAAAAGAGAGAAGGAGTAATTCGGGTGTGATGGTACACACCTTTAATCCCAACAATTGGGAGGCAGAGGTAGATTGACCTCTGTGACTTCAAGGTGTGGCAGAAGACACCTTTAATCCCAATGCCTGGGAGGCAGAGACAGACAGATCTCTGTGAGTTCAAGGTGTGGTAGCATACACCTTTAATCCCAGCACTGGGGATGCAGACCCGCAGAAGGATCTCGGAGTTCAAGGACAGCCTGGTCTAACAGAGTTATTCCAGGACAAAGATATACAGAGAACCTGCCTCAAAAAGTAAAAATAGAGGTTAAAGTAAAGCCACATAAAGATGGAAAATACACAAAGAATCTTGATGCTGTATACTCTCTTTGAATTGTTTGAATGCTGAGGAAGGAGCAACAGCTGCTATAAGATATTTGTTTATAAATGTTGCTGAACTAATCCAAGATAGACATTTTGAAAATACCTTGACTTCAGAATTTGGATCTAAGGATATGATACTTTGGAAAAGAGTTTCTTCTTTTGTTTTTACAGAAAATGAGACCCTATGGATTGTTTCTATCCCAATATGGTATGATAGACCAAGCCCTCCTGAAAGATTGCTGCTCTGAACACCTTCAGAAAATTACTTCACCCAACTGATGACCAAGATGAACCTGGCACACAGGTCACACCATGAAAGATCTGATTAACAGCGCTCCCATTCAGCAGGAAGCAGTTTGGAGAGAAAAAACTGCGCCCATGTTCCCAAATATTGTTTATAAATGTTCTTTTACATTTAAAGGGGGAGATGATACAGATATGAATAATTTACATTGGTATAAATTTTGCCTTATTGATAGAAATTTAAGGTCTATTTTGTTATATATATGTATTTCTGATACTGATTAATGTATTGTGATTGTGTAGTTCAATTTAAAAATGTAATGTATATAGGTTGTTAATGGATAGTCATCAATAATAGTAAAGCTTGTAGTCATGTTAGTTAGATTTTCTAGATATATAGATATATTTCAGTTAGATAGACATTCTTCATACCTTTCAAAGACTGCAAAATATGGCATTTAATGTTTTAATAACTTAGGGTTTTTCATGACAATGAGACATGTCTGCCTCTGGCAGCACCAGCTACTTCAAGAGGAAGATGGGCATCGAAGAGGCTACTTATGGAGTTTGATAGCCATTTTGACAAGAAACTGCTCTTGCCTGGACTATTGGCATAAACTGGACACAGAGAACCCTTAGAGAAAAGACTGCTGAAGTTGCCTAAAAGTGAGATGATCTTTCGGGGTTCCTGATTCATGAAAGAGTCTGTGAGACATTCTGCAGGACACAGCAGAAAGTGACTGAACTGCCTTCAAAATTTCCTGCTTCGTGGAAATGTCTGCTGGAAACTATGGACCTGAAGGCTGAAGATGGATGCCCCAAAGGTACAAAAGAACTTTGGGTGACTGTCCAGGTAGCAAGATGTCTCTGTGATTTCTAGAGTTTTGGAAGTAGCTTACTTCTTGTTCACCTAGGTAATATTATATCCTTCTGGAGTCTTTGATGGAGTTGAAGAATAAATAGATAGTTATAGTTTTCCTTAGTTATGATAAAAGATAAAGTAGATATAAATATTGTAACTGTAATTCTTACTTGATAACTGTTTTGTTATATGTAATTTTACTATGTTAAAGTGAAAGCTTTTCTTTTTTGTTTAAACAGAAAAAGGGGAAATGATGTAGGTGTGTCTTCTATCTATTTGATGATTTCATTGGATAATTAATAAAGAAACGGCCTGGCCCATCTGATAGACCGGCCCTTAGGTGGGTGGAGTAGACAGAACAGGAAGAAGGAAGTGAGATAGATGGCTCAGTCAGATGCCACGCCTCTCTTAAGTTAGGCAGACTGCCATGCCTCTCCTCAGAGACAGACGCGATGAAGCTCCAGCCCAAGATGGACGTAAGCTAGAAACTTCCCGGTAAGACACCACTTCGTGGTGCTACACAGATTATTAGATATGGGTTAATCAAAATGTGAGTAAGAGGCTGAAAATAATGGGCCAGGCAATATTTAAAAGAATACAGTTTCCGTGTAATTATTTTGGTGCATAAGCTAGCTGGTGGCTGGGAGCCTGGCGGCGGGAAGCCGGCCCGCAGCCCCTCCACTACAGATAAAATCAGTCAAAAGAAACAAAGAAGGTCATTTCATATTAGTCACAGGAAAAATCGATCTAGAGGAAATTTCAAAACTGAACATCTACGCCCCAAATACAAGGGCACCCTCATATGTGAAAGAAACACTTGTAAAGCTTAAATCATACATTAAACCCCACCCACTAATAGTGGGAGACTTCAACATTCCCCTCTTACCACTGGACAGGTTAACCAGACAAAAACAGAGAAATAAGAGAACTAACAGATGTTATGACTCAAATAGACTTAACAGACATCTATAGAATATTCCATCCAAACAGAAAAGAATATACATTCTTCTCAGCACCTCATGGAACCTTCTCAAAAATTGACCACATACTCGGTAACAAAACAAACCTCAAAAATACAAAAAAAAAAATGGAATAACCCAATGTACCTTTTCAGATCACCATGGTATAAAACTAGAAGTCAACAGCAATACCAATTCCAGAAAACTGAGAAACACATGGAAATTAAACAATGCTCACCTGAATCATCAATGGGTCAAGAAAGAAATATAGGGAGAAATTAAAGACTTCCTAAAATTCAGTGAAAATGACCACACAACATACTTAAATTTATGGGACACAATGAAAGCTCTGTTAAGAGGAAAGTTCATAGCACTAAACGCCTACATAAAGAAGCTGGAAAAATTCCACACTAGTGAATTAACAGAACATTTGAAAATTTTAGAACAAAAAGAAGCAAGCTCACCTAAAAGAACTAGATGACAGGAAATAATCTAAGTGCTGAAATCAACAAAATAGAAACAAAGAAAACAATACAAAGAATCAAAGAGACAAAGAGTTGGTTCTTCAAGAAAATCAACAAAATAGACAAATCTTATTCCAAACTAACCAAAAGGCAGAGAGAGAATATCCAAATTGACAATCAGAAATGAAAATGGGGACATAACAACAGACACGGAGGAAATACAGAGGATCATCAGGTCATATTTTGAAAACCTGCACTCCATAAAATTGGAAAACTTAAAAGAAATGGACAACTTTCTGGATAAATATCACTTACCAAAATTAAGTCAAAACCAGATAAGCAAATTAAACAGACCTATAACTGCTGAAGAAATAGAAAGGGTCATCAAAAGTCTCCCAACATAAAAAACCCCAGGACCAGATGGTTTCAGATCAGAATTCTATAAGACTTTCAAAGAAGAACTAATAGCAATACTCCTCAAATAATTCCACACGATAGAAACAGAGAGAACATTGCCAAACTCTTTTTATGAGGCTACAATTACCCTGATACCCAAACCATAGAAAGACATTACTAAGAAAGAGAATTACAGACCAATCTCACTCATGAACATTGATGCAAAAATACTTAATAAAATACTGGCAAATCAAATCCAAGAACACATCAGAACCATCATCCACCATGATCAAGTCGACTTCATCCCAGAGATTCAGGGATGGTTCAACATGCAAAAATCTGTCTATGTAATCCACCATATAAACAAGCTGAAAAATAAAAACTACATGATAGTCTCATTAGATGCCAAAAAATCTTTTGACAAAATACAACATCCCTTCATGATAAAGGTCTTAGAGAGATAGGGGATACAAGGAACATACCTAAACATAATTAAGGCAATATACAGCAAGCCAACATCAAACTAAATGGAGAGAAACTCCGAGAGATTCCACTGAAATCAGAAACAAGACAAGGTTGTCCACTCTCTCCATATTTATTCAAGATATTTCTTGAGGCCCTAGCTAGAGCAATAAGACACCAAAGGGAGATCAAGGGATACAAATTGGAAAAGTAGAAGTCAAACTCTCACCTTTTGCTGATAAGATGATAGTTTACATAAGCAATCCCAAAAATTATACCAAGGAACTTCTACAACTCATAAACACTTTCAGTAATGTAACAGGATACAAGATTAACTCAAAAAAATCAGTAGCCCTTCTGTACACAAATGATAAATGGGCTAGGAAAGAAATCAGAGAATTAACAAGAGCCACAAATAGCATAAAATATCTTAGAGTAACTCTAGCCAAACAAGTGGAAGACTTGTATGACAAGAACTTCAAATCTTTGAAGAAAGAAATTGAAGAAGACACCAGAAAGTGGAAAGACCTCCCATGCTCTTGGGTAGGCAGAATTAATATAGTAAAAATGGCAATCTTACTGAAAGCAATCTACAGATTCAACACAATGCCCATCAAAATCCCAGCAAAATTCTTCAAAGACATCAAACGAATGATACTCAACTTCATTTGGAAAAGCAAAAAACCCAGGATAGCCAAAACAATGCTGTACAATAAAAGAATTTCTGGAGGCATCACAATCTCTGACTTCAAACTCTACTACAGAGCTACACTACTGAAAACAGCCTGGTATTGGCATAAGAACAGACAGGAGGACCAATGGAACCGAATAGAAGACCCGGATATCAATCCACACATCTTCAAACACCTGATTTTTGACAAAGAAGCAAAAAATATCAAATGGGAAAAACAAGTGGTGCTGGCATAACTGGATATCAACATGTAGAAGAATGAAAATAAACCCATATCAATCACCATGCACAAAACTCAAGTCCAAATGGATCAAAGACCTCAACATAAAGCCAGCCACACTGAACCTTATAGAAGAGAAAGTAGGAAGTACATGTGAACACATTGGCACAGAAGACCACTTCCTAAATATAACCCCAGCAGCACAGACACTGTGAGAAACAATTAATAAATGGGACCTCCTGAAACTGAAAAGCTTCTGTAAAGCAAAGGACATAGTCAACAAGACAAAACAACAGCCTACAGAATGGGAAAAGATTTTCACTAACTCCACCACATCAGACAAAGGTCTGATCTCCAAAATATACAAAGAACTCAAGAAATTGGACACCGGGGCTGGAGAGATGGCTCAGAGGTTAAGAGCATTGCCTGCTCTTCCAAAGGTCCTGAGTTCAATTCCCAGTAACCACATGGTGGCTCACAACCATCTGTAATGGGGTCTGGCGCCCTCTTCTGGCCTGCAGGCATATACACAGACAGAATATTGTATACATAATAAATAAATAAATATTAAAAAAAGAAATTGAACACCAAAAAAAATCACATAATCCAATTTTAAAAAATGGAGTATAAACCTAAACAGAGAACTCTCAACAGAAGAATCTAAAATGGCTGAAAGACAATTAAGGAAATGCTCAACATCCTTAGTCATCAGAGATATGCAAATCAAAACAAATCTGAGATTCCATATTACACCAGTAAGAATGGCCAAGATCAAAAACACTGATGACAACTTATGCTGGAGAGGTTGTGGGGAAAAGGGAACACTTCTGCATTGCTGGTGGGAATGCAAGCTGGTACAACCCCTTTGGATGTCAGTGTGGCGATTTCTCAGAAAATTAGGAAACAACCTTCTTTAAGACCCAGTAATACCACTTTTGGGTATATATCCAAAGGATGCTCAATCGTGCCACAAGGACATGTGCTCAACTATGTTCATAGCAGCTTTGTTTGTCATAGCCAGAACTTGGAAACAACCTAAATGCCCCTCATAGTTGGTTTTTAAACATAAAGCAAAGACAACCAGCCTACAAACCACAATACCAGAGAACTTAGGCAACAATGAGGAAACTAAGAGAAACTTACATAGATCTAATCTACACGGGTATTAAAAAGTAGAAAAAGACAAGATCTCCTACATAAACTGGAAGCATGGGGACCTTGGGGTCAGTTGAAGAAGAGAGGGGAGAAGCAGGAAGGGAGCAGAGAAAAATGTAGAGCTCAATAAAAATAGGAAAAATTACCAAAAATAGAAAAATAAAAAGAATGTGCTTAAGTACATAATATAATATATTGTTTAGTTTATTAAATACAAATAAATGGGGTGTCATGGGAAATAAAGAACTTTTCTTTCTCTCACCCCTGTGTGTGTGTGTGTGTGTGTGTGTCTGTCTGTCTGTCTGTCTTTCTGTCTAAAGAAAGTTTAGCAAATTTATTTTGCATTTCAGAAACCAATATCCAGATAACATAACAAATCCAGACATCATGAAAAACTCAGTAAACTCTGAAAGTAACCCGCAAGTTACTGAATTATTTTCAAATTAAGAAATAATAAAGATTCTGAGCTTAACAAAGAGTCAATGAATAGCATCCTGAGAAAGTGTTCTTGTTCTGAGAATATAATTATTTGCTGGTACCTCAAAGTAGTGGCTATTTTACTGAGGGCTAGCAATGTTCCTGAAAGCATCTTGGAAATAAAAGTAAGATAGTACATTTTAGACCTTTTCTCTCCCTTCCTCTCTCCCTCTCCCTTCCTTCCTCTTCTTTCCTCCTCCTGGTTCTCCTCCTCCCCTTCTTTTCATCCTTCTTTTCTTTCTGTATAATGTGAACAAGGCTTTGGCATCAAAAGTGCTTTGAAAATTTAAAGGATCACTTTTCTCAGAAAAAAAAAGAACAAAAAAACTCACACTTTGTAGTGAAGGTGTGGGTGTAGGAGATTTCAGTCCATGGCCAGCTAACTGCATTGCTTCTGCTCCGAAGGAAGGCAAGAGCATGTTGGTAGCAATACTATGGTAGAGCACAGCAGCTCAGCTTGGAGCACTCAGGACACAGGCAGACTGCACTGCATACATTTTCATAGCTATGGACTTGGTAATCATGTTACTAAGCAATGTTTTGGTTTAAATTGAAGTCAAATTTAAACCCATGTAAAACAAAGGGGGAATTTATTAGCTTACATGATCAAAAGTTCACTGTAAGCTGGGATATAAATGGAATGAGGCAATAAAGCAATATTACCTAAGTTTTCTCTCTTTTACTCCATCTCACAACACGGTTTTCCTCTGTGTGGCAAGAAAATCCTTGGTCTGTTTCTCGTTGGTCTGCAACAAGCCACATGTTCATCTCAGACCTAGACAGTATGATCAGCAGAATGTAACTCTCTAGCCTTCTTCACTGGAAGACACAATGTTAAAAGCAAACAAAATGACAACGAATTTGAAAGAGGATGAGGTAGGGTAAATCAGGGGGAAGGAAAGGGAATGATGTAATTATATTGTAATCTGAAAAATGAAAAAAGGAATTTTTTTAAAAAGATCTGTTTGAAATGTTTTCCTTTACAGTTGTTGATGAAGTAAGTCTCTCTTCAAAGGCTAGTCTTCCTCACTAGACTGAGTAGTAGGGAAGGGGATGATGACTGTTTAAGGGAAGGGGGGAAACGGATGCCAGGGAAAAGAACAACATCATATATGTCTAAGTACTTACCTAGACTGACAAAATCTGAGCATGGGGAAATGAAAGGAATTTATAGAAACATCCAAAATAATTTAATTTTATTTGGTTTTATGGTCCTAGGTCCAAAGGAAGTTCAACAGTAATATCATCCCTATTCCATTTATAAAGAGTCTACTTCTGTTGTATTGATAATTAATTCAATATGATGTTTGAAACGTAGCAGATGTCTTGTATCTTAACAACCCCAGGCTGCTATGTTAAAATACCATAAACTGGGTAGATTAATCAACAGAAATTTTTCATAGTCCTAGAGTCTAGAAAGTCAAGGATCAAGAAACCAGCAGATTCAGCTCTTGGCTATGGACCCTCTCCTGGCTTGGTGACAATCATCTTCTACTTTCTGCTCACACATCTATCCCTTGGTGTGCAGCTATGGGAAGGGTGGAAAGGTGCTGGTTGTTTTCTTCCTCTTCAGGGTACTAAGGCCCCTTTTAAAAGTCTGCCTCCATAATTGCTTCTACACCTAGTGATTCCCCCAAAGAACCCACACCCAATATCATTGCATTGGAGGTGAAAGCCTCAACATATAAATGCTGGTGGAGTGGCAATTAGACATTCTGCCCTTAACTATTACAACCTAGTTCAAAAATCAAGGAAAGGCCCAAAAATCCCTATGTTTATTTAGCTATTGATGCTTGTATGGGACAAACAGAAATAGAAGCTCAATTTGCATGTACAGTAAGAATTTACTTTGTACTACCCCTAAAATCCAACTAGTGCAACATCCCACAAGGAAATATTGGAAAAAAAAGCAGGAAAACTCCCCACAGTGTCTTACTACTGAACTATACTATGTCCCATACAAGCACAAAAGATTAAGTTTGCTAGAAACACATTGGTCAATTAATTGACAAATATGATTTTAAAACCACCTTTTAAAACCCACAAGAATATCTGATAATTATGTGATTGAGGGAAACTGTAAGTAAAAGATTTAACATGAGTGATGCCAAAAAAGACAAGAAAATTATAGTGTATTATACTGTATTATGCCAATTAGGGCTTTTACAATACATTCTTACAGCTTCAATATTTAGCTACTCTGGGCTCTCATTTCCATTTGCTAGTTCTGCTGTGAGAAAAGAGGATATGTGAGGTGTTTCCTGAAAGTTCTAGTACTTAAACATATAAAGGGGACTCAGAACAATAAGGAATAAGGAAAACTGCCTCTAAAAGGTGCTAGAGGCCACTGCGTGTTCAGCATGGCTTGGTTTCATTGGGCTTTTCATTTGTGCCTGTATTGATGACAGCAACAAGAGGCATCACAGATCTCTGAAATCCAAGAACAACGTTATACTCCTAGTTTCAGTATCAGTCTCCTCCTTCACTGAGCCAGCAGGCCATAACTAATGAGAACAGGCAAGCAACAAGACTCTAAAGGCCACAGAGAGCATATTTCACAGATATGGCTGAGCCTTTCTCAAACTCATTGCCATGCCCTCCCCAAACACTATGACAGGGGTTTAAGATACTGGAATGGGAGTAGAGATGGGAAAATGAATAGTTATGACCCAAGGTTATATTAATCCACTAATGGGAAAAATGTCTGCCAATTAATTAAGCATAGATATTATTTTTAAAGCCTATGTTTCTGTGAAAAATAATAACTTGATATTGGAAATATTGACTAATTTGAAATATATGTGTACAGGCAATATGTATTAATACATAATACATGTTAATGTTCTTTAAATTTATTGTGTTAAATTTAATGTATTATGTGCTGTGTGCATCATACTGTTTCATTTTCTTGTTTCTCTGATTTTTAAAAACAACTGTATTTTTTGTGGTTGTTGTGAGCCTAGCCTATAACAGCTGAGCCATCATCTCTCCAGTCTTACAACTTTCTTTTTTTATAACAGTTCAGAATTTACAGTTAAATTGTGGAGAGTATATCCCATATAGTCCATATCTATTTTTATATATATATATCTATTTTTCCTATTATTAATATTTTTAATATTAATGCAAATGAAGATCTGAGGTGTTAGGTCTGATGCATCTGAGATGATGGGTCAAGAGCACAAAATTAAGTCTCTTGATTCCTAATCTAGTGTTCATCCATTAAGCCAGTTTTGGAGCACACATGTCTTCTATACACAATGCACAAGGTAAGGGATAATTAGTTCTAAAGACACCGTTGTAGCCATAGCTTAAAGCATATCCAGTGTGGACTCACTAGCAAACATCAATACTTGAGTTTTTATTAATCTCAAAGGCTTAGGTATATATCAAAATAAACAATGGCCAGCTACTATGTTAAGAAAATAAAGAAGTTGAAGTCACTGGTACATGAAGCTCATATATACATGTCTTTTCCATGCAGATGCCAAAGTCAATCCCTTGATTTTGTTTTTGAACTCAGATGCATTCTTTTTGAAGTCACCAGTCTTGAGTTGTGCTCTGACCTCCTGGACTGTGAACATGTGCCTGGCTGTATGTAAAGATGCTGCATGTAACTGAAAATTGTCATTCACCTTTACGTCCCTGGTGCCTACCACAAGCCAAGCACCCAGTTCTGAAACCCCTTTGTGACACAAGGGAGGACAACCGGAATTCTAGACTGAGAGAAATGAACATAAAGCCTTTATTCACGGCACACCTAAAAATTAACTAAAACATATATCAGATCAAATGTTTAAACATAAGAGTTAAACAGAAAAAGAAAGAAAAGAAAACCAGGAGAAAACATTTGTGACCTTAAATTAGACAAAGATATTTTAGACACAACATCAAAAATATATTTTATAAAACTCTAGATAAATTAGAACCAATAAAAATGTAAATGGTTTCCACTACAAAAGACACTAGTTCATAAAATAAGAAAGAGAATCAATAGACTGCAGGAAAATATTTGCAAGTACATACGTGGTGGTACCGAGAGCATGCCTGTCTTATCAGCATTCAAGAGGTGAGGTAAGAACAGTCCAGGCTAGCCTAAACCACACATCCTATACCTTAAAAATAAATATATGAAGAATTTTTATGATTTTTAGTTTTAAAAAGTTTTTTGAGAATTTTATACATTTGTTCTTTATTTACATGTTTGCTCTTCCTTTTACTCCTCCACACTCTTTTTATGCCCCCTCATTCTCAAATTCATGACTCCTTTCAAAATTGGTACACACACACACACACACACACACAATTTATAGATGCATCTTTCCCAGTCCCTTTTAATGTTGTGCATACATACATGTGTTTACTAAGGCTGACCCTTTAGGACTGCATAACCTATTGGGGGACCTGTGACAGGGGAAGACCTAATCCCTCACACAGCAGCAATTAGTTGTGTGTAGCTCTCCATCTAAGAGTGGGGCCTTGTGAGATTTTCACCATGCATGCTGACATGTCAACTGCTGCTGTCACTGTGCTGGCCTTGTTTAGGTGATTGTTTTGTTGCTATTTCAAGGGTACAGCTACTTGTCATTTATAAAAGACATTGTCTTACAGCAGAAGTCTGGTCATCTGACTCCTACAATCTTTCTACCCCTTCTTCTGTGATATTCCCTGGGCCTTAGGTTTAGGAATTGTTGTTATAGATGCATCAATGATGCTGAGTATCCCATGGTCAGTTGGGTATTCTCTGCATTTTGACCATTTACGAATTTCTGTAATGGTTTCTACCTATTTAAAAAAAGAAACCTCTTTGATGAGGAGTGAGAGATACCATTATCTGTGGGTATAATAGTGAATATTAAAATGCACTTAGAAATTATACTGGTTTGAAAAAGCAGCAGTTGTAGGCTCTCCTTTAGGGTCTATGACCTCATCAGCCATGGGAAAATAGCTAGGTTTATAGCATTAAGCATGAAATCTATTCTACTGAGTAGACTTTAAGTACAATTAGATGGCTGTTGGTTCCTGCTCCCCAAGATTTTAAGTGCCACTGTTGCATCATTGGTGAATCTGACTAAGCTAGTCATTGTTATGGCTCAGAGTCTTTATAGTTGGCTAGGACCTTTGATTACTTTTCTCCCTTGGCAATTTTCATAGCATTCAGTTAGTATTAGAGTTATTCCTCATAGAGGAAGCTTCCAAGTCAGTTCCAGCTCAATTCCTCTAAACCCTATGTGCAAAATGTCTTCAACAACAGTATCTTACCTTCTACCTTCGGTTCTTGGGTGGCAACCAATGGCAGTAGCCACATTGTTTCGGTAATCTCTTGCAATCCCATGACCAACAACTTAAAGGGAATATTCCAGTGCCTGGGATGGGAGAGCATTATAATCTTATAGCATGCCTTTTTAAAAAGTGGACAAACTGTACAAACAGTGCTTCACTAGAGAAAATATACACTTGAATAATGGTTAATAAAGATATGAAAAGTTGTTCAATACCACTTAGCTAAGGTAATGAAGATGAAAACAGCAATGAGGTAGCACACATATATACACACTAACAATGTTACAGTAAATAAGGCAGAGAGTAAAAATGTTGACAGGGATGTAAAGAATACTCAAACATTTGAAAAGAGTTTGGTAGTTTTTCAAAACATTATCTTTTATTTTTTTATTGAGCTCTACATTTTTCTCTGGTCCCCCCCCCTACCTCTTCCCTCCACCTTTCAGCCCTCCCACAAGGTCCCCATGCTCCCAATTTATCAGGAGATCTTGCCTTTTTCTACTTCCCATGTAGAATAGATCTATGTATATCTCTCTTAGTGTCCTCATTGTTGTCTAAATTCTCTGGCACTGTGATTTGTAGGCTGGTTTTCTTTGCTTTATGTTTAAAAAAAACCTATGAGTGAGTACATGTGATAGTTGTCTTTCTGTGTCTGGGTTACCGCACTCAAAATAATGTTTTCTAGCTCCATCTATTTTCCTGCAAAATTCAAGATGTCGCCGGGCGGTGGTGGTGCACACCTTTAATCCCAGCACTCGGGAGGTAGAGGCAGGCGGATCTCTGAGTTCGAGGCCAGCCTGGTCTACAAGAGCTAGTTCCAGGACAGACTCTAGAAACTACAGGGAAACCTTGTCTTGAAAAAAAAAAAAATTCAAGATGTCATTAATTTTTTTCTGCTGTGTAGTACTTTATTGTGTAAATGTGCCACATTTTCCTTATCCATTCTTCAGTCGAGGGGCATTTAGGCTGTTTCCAAGTTCTGGCTATGACAAACAAAGCTGCTATGAACATAGTTGAGCACATGTCCTTGTGTCACAATTGAGCATCCTTTGATATATACCCAAAAGTGGTATTACTGGGTCTTAAAGAAGGTTGTTTCCTAATTTTCTGAGAAATCGCCACACTGACATCCAAAGGGGTTGTACCAACTTGCATTCCCATCAGCAATGCAGAAGTGTTCCCTTTTCCCCACAACCTCTCCAGCATAAGTTGTTATCAGTGTTTTTGATGTTGGCCATACTTCCAGGTATAAGATGGAATCTCAGAGTTGCAAAACATTAATTATAAAACTACCAAATAATCTAATAATTCCATTTATAAGTATTTACAGAGAATTTTTAAGAATATATATTTGTACCAATATTAATACAAGAATGTTTATAACAGAATTATTTATAATATAACCAATCTGGAAATAACCACGTATTAAAAGCAGGGATTAGATATACCTATGCAACTTTCCAACAATAAACTATTACAGATGAACTTCAGAACCACAATACACAGAAAATTGCTGTGTGATTCTGCCTAGAGAAATATCAGCAAAGCCAGCTTCATAGACAGGAAGAGCAGTAGTATCCTGGACACAGATATAGAACTGATAATCTATGATAAGGGTTTCTTGTTGAGAGGATGAAAATTTTCTAAAACTAGGTATGGGCCACTTGGTAAAGTTATCAAAATTATAGAATTTTATAAGTTAAGTGGGTGTTGTATAATATATAGAAGGCATTTTACTAGAATTGTTTTTTTTTAAAAGTGAAGTAAACGGACCATGGACCTTCCTTAACCTTTGGAGGCAATTCTTTCATCATCTATTAGTACTCCATTATATGGACAGAGTACCAACTTCCAAATCTCTCTATTCTCCTCACCCTTATGACCCTTATGATAATACTCCCTGCCCATTCCAGCTTCCCATCTCTCAGAGGTCCCCAGAACGTGTTATATATTTTGCAGTCCTCCAATTCAAAGAAAAGACACAGAAGCTGACTCATCTTTTTACAGAACTCTTAATCAGTCTCAGTACCTTGACCAAAATACTGACATTTTGACAGAAACAAGTTTTGGTAAAATAACTATAAAACGGAAGTTCAACAAATGGCAAGATCCTCCTGAATACAGGTAGTGGAAGACCAAGAAAGTCCAAAGAAGACAGTGAAGAAGAGAGTGCACGGCAGTCAAAACTCCCATGGTAGCCATGGGCAGCAAGAGACTCCCATCAACAGAGTCAGTGAGTAGACACAGTCTCTCTGGATGCTTTGAACTAAGGGCCTTCCTACGAACAGTTTCTAGTCATACAAAGCTATGTCTGCCTTCTATTGGTCCTGTTATCACACCTGGCTATTCAAATAGACTTGGGAAGACAATGAACAGAAGCTAAGAGAAATAACTAGGCTTTCATCTGGAACCCTGTGATTAAATTATCTCTGTACCATTAAATTAGCTCTGTACTATCAATACATAATCGTGTGAGAAGGTTCTATTCCACAAATGCTGTTTCTCTCAAATATAGGTTCCTGACACAGAGTTAGAGTCAGAGAAAAGAAGGCGAGATGAGCAGGAGGAGGTCAAGTACTGTTAAAATCTAAGCAGAGGCTCTGGGAAAAGACACTCTCATTAGTTATAAATATGTCTGACAGATGGCTATAATTTTCCTCTGGTAAATATGTTAACCTAACACCAGAATACAGTTCACAGGAAGCGAACCCAGTCTTTAGTAGAAACTCACTGCACCAGCAGCCAACCCTTAGATAATCTGTTGCATTGCTCTACACTAAAGCACTGTAATAATTTTGTTTCTTTGGTTCCAAAGCATTTAGAGATTTTGGAGCAGCACCAAGGTGTTAATTACCATAATGAATACAATTTGCCACTTATTTATTATCAATACATTGAGCCATTAAGCAAATACTTTACCCGGTACCACTAGGCAAACACTGATGAGTATGAATAAATAGGGATTGAATATATGTAAGAAGTTCAAGTACAGGCCAGTGTTTTAAAAGTGCTGTCTGTAGACCAGCTGCATTCTGAATTGTTTACATATGAATTCTAATTAAGTTATTAGAATGAATAATCCTGAGTCCCAGTCCAGCCAAAATGAATCAGAATCTAGGGAGCACAGGGATACATACATACATATCTTAATAAATGCTAGAGGTGGTTCTTGTGTGCACCAAATTTGCTAATCACTGCTGTGGTAGTTTGAATGAAAATGACCCCATAGGCTCATAGGGAGTGGCACTATTTTTTTTTTTTTTTTTTTTTTTGGTTTTTCGAGACAGGGTTTCCCTGTAGTTTCTAGAGCCTGTCCTGGAACTAGCTTTTGTAGACCAGGCTGGCCTTGAACTCACAGAAATCCGCCTGCCTCTGCCTCCCGAGTGCTGGGATTAAAGGCGTGCGCCACCACACTATTAAGAGGTGTGGCTTTGTTGGAGGAAGTGTGACAGTACGAGAAGGGCTTTGAGGACTGAAATGCTCAAGCCAGGTCTAGAGTGACATTCATTTCTGCTGTCTACAGATTAAGATGCAACACTCACAGCTCTTTCTCTAGCACCATGTCTGTTTGAATGCCACCATGCTTCCTGTCATGATAATAATGGATTAGCCTCTGAAATGTAAGCCACCCCCAATTAAATAGATTCCTTTATAAGAGTTATCATGATCATGGTGTCTATGGCTTGAGAGACTCAAATTCACATCACAAATAAGCATGACAGCCTGATAATAGATGTCTTTGTTTCGTTCAGTGTAATTACATGCCAGGGTGCCCTTCTATAAACCTCCCAGTGTTGATATTCTTATAAGTAAATTTTAGAATAAGTAGGTCTCTAGACAAACTATTATAACATTATCAGAATTGTGAAAATAGTTATCACTGTGAATGAGGGCATGAAAGATGATACTGACTCACCAGGGAGAGGAAAATTATCATAGAGGAAATATTGGGTCTTACTGCTAGAAATTTAGGATTGCTCAGGCAATTTTGAGGCACTGTTTTAGTACTACCTTAATTTAAACTCAAGAACTAGTTGAATGAGGGATCGTTGCCTCTGCCACCCACCTGAAAGCAGCAAAGCCATGCCTTGGGGCCAGCCTCTCTCTCCCATATCTCACCATTGAGACCAATATTCTTGTGTTTATGAGAAGCAGCTGGGCATGACACATGCCTGTGACTTCAGAACTCAGGAGGGAGTGGGAGTTTCTACCTTTTCTAGAGTTTCATGGAAGCAGAATTATACCAAGTAGAATATAGCACCTTCCTTCACTCGGCTCAGCTTTTTAAATTTATTCCTATCGTTTTGAATTTTCCCTATCACTGTTGTACGTCAATATCTCCATTTGTTTTTCTTACAAAACAGTATGCTGAGATTGCCTATCCTTTAGCCAATTAATTTGTTTCTCTTTAAATTATTGTGAAAATGTGATTATAAAAACAGGCATGCAGCTCTTTGTACACACATAATTCCTCAATTTCCTTGAGCAATCTCTATAAGCTAGTGGTAAGGTAGTATACGTTTGCTGTGTGAGACAGTATCAAGTAGTTTTCAGAGTAATTCAGCCATTTTATAACCTTATCAACAAAGTTGAGCATTCCAATGGCCACATCTTTCTCAACACTTCATTTTGTCAGGCTTTTTTATTGTAGCCATGCCGGTTAGTATGCAGTGACATCATGACATTAATTTGCATTTTATTGGAGTGGTGATAAGAACCCATCCATCACCTTAATGCATATATGTATGTTATTTTCTAAAGTATTGGCTAAACCACTTTTTGTAATGCTTTTTCCTTATTACTCTGTATATGTGCTCTTTATATATTTTAAAGCAAAATTTTTTGTCAGATACATATGTAAATATTTTGTCCCTGTTGGTCCCTTATTTTTTCATTTCTGATGTATCTTTCACAGAACAAAAATTTTAAACTTTCCTGTTTTATCAGTTGTTTTCTTTTATAATGCATAATTTTTGTGATCCACTTAAGAAATTGTTGCTTGAACAAGACTTTCTCCAAGTTGCCACTACTGACATTTGAACTTTCTTGGAAGGATATCCCATACCTTGCAGAATATAGCAGTGTTTCTAGACACTGCGTTCTAGATAGCAATTCTATCAGCTGTAACAACCAAATATATCTCCACACACTGGGAACTGACTTTGGGTTAAGAAATTTCTGAGAACTATTTGTCTAACCCAATTTCATAAATGTAGCTTTACCTTTTGCATGAATTCATCTTGAGTTAATGCCTGTATTAGTGCTGAAGGGTCAAAGTCTACTTTTCCATACAGCTATTTGGTTGATTGAATACTTTGTTATATACTCCTCTTGCCCTCATTGGGTAACTTGGCATAATTGTTGAAAACCAGTGACCCTACAGGTGGGAAATCTAGTGCTGAACTAGCTATTCTATTTCATTGCTACATTTCTGTATGTATGTCAATAATACACAGTTTTGAGTATAGTTTTATGGTAAATGAAATCAGATAACTTAAGGAGCTTGTCCCTGGCTTTCGGGTTTTATTTAGGTTTACTCATTCTTGCAAGCAAGAATGTTTCAGTGGGGCCCCTGTGCTCCTGTTTGCTCGCCTGTACCATAAGTACCTGCTTGTAGCTTCTCTGTCTTTAGTTTTTCTCTAGAATGGGGCAGCTCAGCAATATCTGTCTTATCCATTTCTGAAAGTAGAATCCAACATTGCCTCAAATACTTACTAAAGGTGGCTGGAGTAAAATGATGAAAGGATGGGTTATTATACTTACGCACCCTCGGATCATGCTCACAGTCTGCCAAGCCAACGTGCAACTTTAAAGTTCATCGATTGTGTGACCATAGCTCTTCTCAGTAGCCATCTGGAATAAATGGCTTCCTGTTCAGTTAATTTCAAATCCTAGCCTACCTTCTTGGTAAAATCATTCAATGCTGTCCAAATTGTGGTAAAATTGGTATTTTTCCTGTAGTCTAATTTTTTTAAAAAGATTTATTTATATATACAGTGTTCTAGCCACATGGCCAGAATAGGGCACCATATCTCATTACAGATAATTGTGAGCCACCATATGGTTGCTGGGAATTGAACTCAGGAACTCTGGAAGAGCAGGTAATGCTCTTAACGGCTGAATCACTTCTCCAGTCCCCATAGCATAATTTTATGGTACAGTTTAGTTAGTTCCTTGGAGAAGCATATTCAGAAGGACCTTAACATTTTCAGCCTTCTGACCTGGCATTTCTACTCATGGGATCCTAGTTTATAGAAATGATGCTTAGAGACAGAGAAAGGAGTGCCCCTTATACAAATATATCCAACAAAGTGTGTGTGTGTGTGTGTGTGTGTGTGTGTGTGTGTGTGTGTGTGCTCTACCAATGAGCTCTACCAGCTCAGTCTGATGATATTTTTAAAGGAAATCATGAAAATGTCCAACAGGAAAATACATGCTGATATTCACAATCATTTTTTAAATGTTTATAAACAGTCTCTAAACAATGTAATAATGATATGTATATGCTATTTAAGCTCAACTCTCTTCTAAAACTACATTTACTTGTCAGGGGGAGGTTGGGTGTGGGTGCATATGCCATGGCATTTTATTGAAGTCAGAAGACAACTTGTTTGGAAGTCAGTTCTCACTTCTCCACCATGTAGGTCTCTCGGTTAAAAGACAAGTCATCAGGCTTGCTGGCAAGAGCCATCCTGCCAGCCTTCAACATTAACTTTTTAAAGCATTGACCAAAAGCCTGGAGAATAATATATCTGATTCCTTAGCTGAAGCTTATGGTACTTCTGGAAGTTTTTGTTCTTCCCACTTGCTTTTTTCCATTAGTGAGTCAAAGAATTTTTAAGAATTAAGCATATTGAATTTTTGGTCCAGAAAGTACTTTAGGAAACTAGTTTGTCTATGTATATTATTAATAAATTTCCTTATCAATATAAGACAAAAAGAGTTTAAAACGTTTGCTTAAGCTAAAAGGGTAAGCTGGCAATACTCTAAACCTGACATTTCCTTACATCCTACTATATTCTGGATGCTCTTGTTGCCTAGCCTCTGTTTCAAGTTTAAAAGAATAAGCATGGTTCAAAACATCAATGCTTACTTAAAACATAATCTCAAATCTCATTTTAACATGAATGTTCTGAAACCTGAACAATAGAAGGAAATTCACAGCTATATTTCCAACGATTATTTGAAAGTGTGAGTAGAAGAAGAGTTTTATTCTGTTTCGAGACAGGGTTTCCCATGTAGCTCTGTCCTGAAATTCCTTCTGTCTGAAATGCACCTGCCTCTGCCTCCCAAGTGCTGGAATTAACAGCAGCGGCGGCGCCACCACCACCTGGCTGTAGAACATTTTCTAGTCTTGAGATATAAAATCTTTCATAAAGAAGCCAAATTACATTTTATTTGTTCTTTGGTTAAATTGTTATTGTTTGTAATTTCCCAAAGAAAACTGGCAAGGTACAGAATGAGCTGTAAATCCAGGGTTTCTAAGATGAACTGATCTTTGTTGTTAGCCCTTGTGAACTAAAGCTGTTGTGCTGGCATTGCTAGCAACCAACTACTAATCACAAATCAAAACTTTAGTTTTTCATATGACTAACATTGTCCTTAATGGAGAACAAAGCATTTGAGGTTGACCCTCTCCTCCACTGGAAACTGAAACAAAGGGAAGATTTAATGTTAGCAGGGAGGTTATCTTATCACATGTGCTCTGGTCTGTTTGGGTTACTATTTGGCTTCCAGTTAATCAGGCCTATTTACTAGTTTAAGGACATTCAGCAATTAACAGTGTTCAAACATCACCAATCTGCTCTGTTATTTCAGCTGGGAAAACAACTATCTGAACGAGCACAGCTTCCCGACTTGCTTGTAGCTGATTTTTAGTGCTTTAAGGTACTGTACACAGTCTCACATGTTACAAAATAGTGTGAAATAATTTAAAATCTCAAGGCTATGCCATGTTTTAGTATTAAAAAATAACAAAGTAGCTTTGCCAACAAAAACATCCTTTCTGGGAGACAAAACAAGTGTGAGGCAGATTACAGCCTCCTTCCATCAGGAGTCTCTACCAGCCTTATTTTTGAGACTGCTTGATTCTATTAGCAATTTTTAACACTCAGTGACTCTAATCAGCTTCTGCTTGCTCTTCAGACTTTGACACTTCCCCAGCTGCTAGGCTACACTTAACTAAACAAGTACAGTAGCACACTGAAGAGGTTATATAACACAGTAGCTATAAATGTTCTGGGGGAAATAGGCCTCCTTGTTCTAAAAGACAGGCAAAAGGATAAGAACATTGGATTTTAAAATACACTTTAAATTCCTGTTAGAAATATGTAAAAGATTATGTATAGTCTTCAGTGAAAGTGTCACATCATTTGCCAACTGACAGTAAAATAATCTCTTTTCCTTTTCTGTCTTTTTATCTGGTGTATGCATGCTTGAGACAGATGTGGCTCACACTGACCTCCAATTTGCTATGAAGCCACAGCTAAACTTGAAATCTTAATTCTGCCCCCACCTCTCAAGTGATAATCATACAGGTATGCACCACTACCACACACTTAATCTTAAAATAATGTTTTTAATTCAAGAGAATTTCCATAGTAGTAGACTTATTATAAGGATATAATTATTAGGACATATTATAAGGATACACACACACACACACACACACACACACACACACACTTCTTAAGTAATCCTATGAGATGGAGAGACCATTCTTAGGAAGGTTAAGAAAACCATTCCAGGCCTCTTATCAAACCAATATTAGTACATGATTTGAACTTCAGAACCTTGTGTTCTTATATACTGCAGGCAAACCAAAATGGTAGTAAAGACTTTTTAGAACAGAAGATCTACCAAATACTTGGAATAAATATTACAGATGGGATCTTAAAGTATGCCTATTTATGACCTTCCCTTCCACTGATAGTGATATTTCCTGTCAGTGTCAGGCTGCTCTAACATCTGTCTCTTCCTCCTGCACTTCCCAACACACATACACACACACACACACACACACACACACATATACACGCACAGGCACAGGCACACACACAGGCACACACAGGCACACACACGGGCACACACACAGGCATGCACACAGGCACATGTACACAGGCACACACATGGGCACACACGGGCACACACACACAGGCACACACACGAGCACACACACAGGCACACACACGGGCACACACACAGGCACGCACACAGGCACATGCACACAGGAACACACATGGGCACACACACACGGGAACACACACACTGGCACGCACACGGGCACACGCACACAGGCACACACACACAGGCACACACACACAGGCACACACACAAGCACACACACAGGCATGCACACAGGCACACACATGAGCACACACATGGGCACACACACAGGCACACATCGGTGCACACACACACAGGCACATGCACACAGGCATGCACACAGGCACGCACAAAGGCACATGCACACAGCACACAGGCACACACACAGGCAAACACACACAGGCACGCACACAGGCACACACACGGACACAAGCACACAGGCACACACACGGACACAAGCACACAGGCACACGCACACAGGCACACACAAGCACGCGCACACACACACACAGACACACATACAGAGCAGCTTCACAGTAGAGTGCCACTGGCAGTAACAAACAGCAGAGAAGTTAATGCTCCACTTAGCAAGGTTACCAAACAGCAAAAATGGTAAGTGTGGCCTCAGAAATGGGGCAGGGAGCCAGATCAGAGTGTACTCAATTGATTGGATGTTCCCACCGCCTACTTACTCACAGGTAAACTCATTTATGGGTCTAAAGGAACAAAAGACAAAAGTATTTGCACAGAACCTTGCTTCTGGATTTCCTTCATGTCTCTGCCCAAACCAGAAGGTCCGCTGATTACTTAAAGAAGCTGAAATGCTGGATTTTCCCCTACAAAAATGTTGGACTGCTCACTGTGGTAGCCACTAGCCACCTGTGACTGATAAACTCTTGAAATTTGTAAAGTGAAACTTGAGAAACAATTTTTGTCTGTATAATTTAAACATTTACAAGTGACTACTGTATTAGGTGGAACAGCTGTAGACTCATTTTAACCACTATTCACAGGGAAGCCCTAATATTGTTATACAGCTACGTGGAGGGAGGTATATGTTGTGGGACAATGATCTTGTACTTGGTAAAGATTTGTCACTTGTATTGGTTTAATAAAATGCTGATTGGCCAGTAGCCAGGCAGGAAGTATAGACAGGGAGACCAGAACAGGAGAAATCTGGGAAGAAGAAAGGCTCAGTTTGCTGTTCTTGCCCAGACAAAGAGGAAGCAAGATGAGAATGCCTCACTGATAAAGGTACTAAGCCACATGGCTAAGACAGACAAGAATTATGGGTTAATGTAAGATGTAAGAATTAGTTAATAAGCCTGAACTAATAGGCCAACCAGTTTATAATTAATGCAGGCCTCTGTATATTTCTTTGGGACTGAACAGCTGTAGGACTGGGAGGGACAGAAACCTTTGTCAATAGTATACATATGTACTCATTTAACAGATAAGAAAACCAAAGTTTAAGGAAAATAACTGACCTGCCCATGGATATATAACTAGCAAGTAGTAATTTCTAGATTTTACAAATATATCAGTACCTCTCAAGATCTGATGTTTTCATAAACAGTGATCCTCAACACTGATTGTAGGTGTACTTATATTTTTGTGATTCTTTTTCCTTTTATTGAAAATATATTTCTTTGTCCACATAATAAAATCCATATTCAAATTACAGTTCCCCTCCTTCTGCTCCTCCCAATTCACCCCCATCTCCCTGTCCTTTCTGTCTCTCATTAGAAAACAAACAGGCAGCATGGTGTTGTGGCCCCACACCTTTAAACCCAGCAGAGGCAGATCTCTAGGAAGACAAGGCAGCTTGGTCTGCTAACTAAATTTCTCCGGGATGGTCAAAGCTATTCCACAGAGAAACCCTGTCTTGAAAAACCTAGAAAATCTAAAAGAAAAAAAATTTGACCAGCATTTGGGAGGCAGAGGCAGGCAGACTCTGTAAGTTTGAGGCCAGCCTGGTCTACAGAGCGAGTTCCAGGATAGCCAGCACTATATAAAAAGAAACCTCATCTAGAAAAAGGAAGGAAAGAAAACAAACAGGCTTCTGGGGTATAATAATAAAACAAATAAGATAAAACAAAAACTAACATATTGGAATTGGAGAAAATAAAAAAAAAAAGGAAAACGGGTTCAAGAGAAGGCACAAGAATTAAAAACCCACTATGTCAAACATTCAGGAATCCCATAAAAACACTAAACTGGAAGACAATATATATATACAAAGGACCTGGTGCAGATCCATGTAGGCCCTGTGCATACTGCCTCTGTCTCTGTGAGATTGTATAAGTTCTAGTCATGTTGATTTAATAGGCCTTGTTCTCTTGGTGTCCTCTATTCCCTTTGGCTCTTACACTCTTTCTGTGCCTTCTTCTGTAAGGGAGGGCAAGGATTTGATGAAAGCATCTCTTTTAGGACTGAGCATCCCAAGGTCTCCCATTCTCTGCATGATGTCTGACTGTGACCTTTGTACTTGTGATCAGCTGCAGGAGAAAGCTGAGCAAGGCACTGATCTATGAGTATAGCAGGATGTCTTTAAGAGTCTTTTTATTACTATTTTTTCTTTTTTGAACAGGCATTACATCATTGTAGATCAAAGAATTTGTGGCTGGGTTGATGTTTATATTTTTCTTTTGGTATTGTACAGAGTACCTTCCTGTACCAAAGACCCTAGCACATAGGGGAGAAGGTTCTATGATGGCACTAGCTCAACTTCTCTATGAGTTGTGTAGATGTTGTCTTCAGCAGTGGAACCTTGCTGTCAGTAGAGAAGTAACCTTTAATCTTGGCAACAGCCTGGGTTGTTTAGCAGTTCCCATGAAATGAACTCCTAAGGCCAACAACTAAATTAGATGTAACTCAATCCCAGTACTAGAAACTCCATTTGATGACATGAGATGTCCAATTGGGGCACTGTCTCCCCAATTATTTGGTGATTTCATTTAGATCATTTTACTATATGTATATCTTTAAGGAAGTATCTACTGTATTAGGATTCCATACTACCTCTCAAATGGCCCTTAATTTTTGCTGTCTCTCCCAGTATTCCAGGTCTCCATCTATAACTACTGTTTCTATTTCCCTTTCCTAGGGAGTTCTGTTTCACTAATCCCTTACTCTATACCTAACCTGTAGTGAGGAGCAGCGGGCAGGCCTGCTTTTCGTCCCGCCCAGCTCCCAGCCACATGGCTAGCTTATGCCCTGAAATAATTACACAGAAACTGTATTCATTTAAACACTGCCTGGCCCATTAGTTTCAGCCTCTTATTAGTTAATTCTCACATCTTGCTTTTACCCATATTGTAGCACCACGAGGGGTGGCTTACCGGGAAGATTCTAGCCTGCATCCATCTCGCAGAGGAGAGTCATCTCGACTGCTGGAGGCATCTGCCTCATTCCCAGCATCCTGTTCTGTCTACTCCACCCACCTATGTTCTGACCTATCAGGCCAAGCAGTTTCTTTATTAATTAACCAATGAAATCATCAGATAGACAGAAGACACACCTACATCACTAACCTCTGTGGTTCTATGAATTTTAGCTTATAATTGATTTGCCCTAATGATGGTATCCTTTGCCATGTAAAAGCTTCTCAGTTTCATGAAGTTCCATTTATTGCTGCTCTTAGTGCCTGTACTAATGGTGTTCCATTCAGAAAATATTTTTTCTGTTCCAATGAGTTCAAGGCTATCCCATACTTTCTCTTCTATCAGGTTCAGTGTGCCTGGTTATATTGAGGTCTTTGATCCATTTGGAGTTGAGTTTTGTGCAGGGTGATAAGTATGGCTCTATTTGCATTTTCTACATTCAGCCATCTACTTTGGCCAACATCATTTGTTGAAGATGCTGGTTTTTTTTAAGTGTGTATTTCGGACTTCATAAAAATTCAGGTATCCATAGGTGTGTGTATTTATGTCTCTTGTTTTCATTGTTGACATCCAGATTTAGTCTGTGGTAATCTGCTAGGATACAGGGTGTTATTTCAATTTTCTTGTACCTGTTGAGACTTCCTTTGTGTCTGAGTATGTGGCTAATTTGGAAGAAAGTTCCAGGAGGCACAGAGTAAAGGTATATTCTTTTGTGTTTGGGTGAAATGATCTGTAAATATGTTAGGTCTATAACATCAGCTAGCTCCCTCATGTCTCTGTTTAGTTGTTGTCTGGATGACTTGTTGGTGAAGGTGGGGTATTGGAGTCTCCCACTATCAGTGTGTGAGGATCAATATATGATTTAAGATATAGTAGTGTTTTTTTATGAACTTGGGTGCCCTTGTGTTTGGTGCATAGATGTTAAGAATTGCAATGTCCTCTTAGTAGATATTTTTCTTAGATGAGTATGTAATGTCCTTCCCATCTCTTCTGATTAGTTTTTGTTTGAAGTATATTTTGCTAAATATTAAAATAGCTACACCATCTTTTTTTCTCATGCTCATTTGCTTGGAATATTTTTTTCATCTTTTTCCCTGAAGTGATATCTATCCTGGATGTTAAGGTGTGTTTTTTAGATGCAACAGAAGAGTGGATCCTGGTTTTGCATCCATTCTCTCACTCTGTGTCTTTTATTGGGGAATTAACATCACTGATGTTGAGAGATATCAAGAAGTGTTTGTTGATTTTTGTTTTGTTTTGCAGCTGCTGCTGTTGCTGCTGCTGCTACTGCTGGTGGTGATGGTGTTTCCCCTCTTTTGATTTGCTGATTTGGGGTTAACCTCTTTATAATGGTGTTTTTCTTCTAGTGCTTTCAGTAGGACTAGATTTATAGATATTAAATTACTTAAATGTTTTATTTTATCCATATATTGTGATTGAAAGTTTTTCTGGCTACAATAGTCTGGGCTGGCATCTGTGGTCTTTCAGTCTATAGAAGATCCATCTAGGCCCTTCTAGCTTTTAGTGTCTCCATTGAGAAATCAGGTGTTATTCTAGTAGATCTGCCTTTATGTGTTACTTGATCTTTTTATTTTGAAGCTTATAATATTCTTCCTTTGTTCTATATGTTTAGTGTTTTATTATGTGTCCAGGAGACTTTTTTTATGCTCTCGTCTATTTGGAATTTTGTATCCTTCTTGTACTTTAATACGCATTTCTTTTAGGGTTAGGAGATTTTGTTAAAAATATTTTATGTGTCTTTGGCCTGGATTTCTTCCTCTTCCTCTATTTCTATTATTCTTAAATTTGGTCTTTTCATAAGTACCCTAGATTTTCTAGATGTCTCATGCCAGGAGTTTCATAGATTTAGCATTTTCTCTGACCAAAGTATCCATTACTTCTATCATGTCTTAAAAGCCTGGAATTCTCTTCTATTTCTTCTATTCTTCTATTCATTCTATTGGTAAATCTTGCCTCTGAGGGTCTTCTTTGAATTTCTAAAGTTTTCATATCTATATTTCCCTGAGTTTCTGTTTTCTTTATTGATTCTATTTCTACTCATAGGTCTTGATCTATTTAATTAATTTCCTTCCACCATTTGTGTTTTCATAAATTTCATTAAGGGATTTTTTTTTCATTCCCTATTAAGGGACCTCTATCATACTCATAAAGGCTATTTTAAGGGTTTTTTTTTTCTTGTGCTCCAGCTATGTTACAATGCACATAGCCTGCTGTGGCAGGTTTAATGGTTATTTCTGTGTTTTACAGTGGAGTCTAAGCTTCTGGGTAGATATTTTGGCTTCTGAAATGTAAGGCAGCAAACCACAACAAGCCAGGAAAGCTCAGAAGTAAAACCAGGCAGTAAAAGAGGACTCTGAGACCAGCACAGGTTGATGGCATGAAGGACTCCATTGTTCCTAGATGTAACAATGCTCTATTTTTTCCAAAGTTCTTAGCTCATCCTGTGTTCCCCTCCTTGCCTTCCTGAAGGTCTTTTGAAGTATCCCAAACGCTTCTGTGATTCATGCTGTCAAAGTTACTTCCAGTGTATATAACCCTACACATAAGAAGTACTTTTAATTGTTGCTTTAAAATGAGTGGAATTATTGTGTTTTGCTCTTTCATACTTTGCAGTATTGCAAAACAAACATAGGGCATTGTGCTTGCTAGTTATGCACTCTCCCAATGAGCTAGCCTCTCAGCCAGAAGCAGGTGTCAGAATTCAGACAAATGAAATTATTCACATTGAGGATGGGTTTAAATGTCCTTTATCAACATTTTCACTTGTCCTACAAAAGTGGTTAGAAAAAATGATGCCAGTCTTTAAAACAAATTATTTCTTTGATCCAGATGCCAAAGTGATTGAGGGTGATGAAATAAGAGAAGAAAATGAGAATACTAAGGAGTTCAACAGAGAAAATTTGCAGTATTTTCTTATGCCTGGAGCCCTGTTGTGTACAGGCTACTTACATTTTCGGTTAGAAACCATTGGTTCAAGTTTAGGACTGAGAATGTCAGCAGATGCAAATGCTTAGAAGAAATTGTCATCAAAATAGAAAATGCTGCTGTAAACCCCATCCCTGGACCAGTCCTTCTTTCTCTTATACAATAAAGGAGTAAAAATAAAAAACAACTGTGTTTTAGAATATCATTAGGAATGATGTGTGGCTCTAAAATGTGCTGGGGAAGACATTTCTCTATTCAAGAACTCAGCCCAGCTGCTCCAGTATTGAGTCTGTGTTCGTACACAGTTCTGGAACTAAATGGACTTGCATTCTAACGATATGCTCTGACAAGTACAGCTCTAAGAGCTAGGAAGGAAGAAATCTGCAAAGCCAGAAAATCTTGTCTGTCGACAAGAGGCTTTTAGAAGGCAGAACTTTCATTTTCTTAAAGCAAAATCACCAATCCTTCTCATCAGCCTTCTGCTTACAAAACAAGAACAGATTTATGTTTAATCTACAGCTGCAGATTCAAAACAATTTCATTTGTTCCAATTGGCTTTTCTTTAGTGATGTAAAAATAAAACAACCCCCAGAGTGAAGAAGAGCAAAGATGTGAAGAAGCGAGTAGTCGAAAGGCTACTGAAAAGGCTTGAATGTTAAGCCATGACTAGTTTATTAAATCTTGTTTCCTTATCCCTTAGGTTTCCCTTTTCTTTCTGAACATTCATACAAACCCACAGAGTTTACAGAGGTGTATAATTTTCTACTACCAATTCTTGTTAAGAATTTCCCAGATTTTAAACTACTGCTTGTATCATGAAGTTAAAGGAATTGCTAAAGAACCAAGACAAAGAACCAGAGGATGGATGGCCAACATTTTAGTTTTTCCCAACCTTTTTTTGTCTTTGAACAAAGAATTTCTTCTTATTTAAGGTTCATCCCCTTTCGAGGAAGTAAGGGAGGACAGATTATTTGCTCTTAGATTGCTTCTAACTCAATCTTTTTCTGACACTAGAAATACATACTTAAGCACAATATGTTACCTTAAATTTTTCAGTAGCCACTTAAAAATGTTTTAGAATAAAATGAAATAATTATTTGTTCATCCTAGCATATTCAAATTATTAACACTTCACCAAATAATCTCTATAAAAATATTACTACTTTATAATATTATTAACAGCTTACAATCTACTAGACCTTCATTATGTTATGTAATTGATAAAATATTCTCAATTCACAGTCACAGTTCAGGTCCTCAGCAAGCACATATATCTGTTGGCTAGTGTTTAGGACAAGGCAATTTTAGACTAGTACTGGACGTTATTTCAAAGGCTTTCTATTCTGGTAAGAAGTTCAATTTTGCATCCATATAACTGTTCCTGTTACAAAAGATTACCTCTTACTAACACATTCCAGTCCCCAGCAGTAAATGGTAAGCTACCTGGATTACTCAGCTTCTATAGCAAACCTTTGATTAATAGCAGCTCATCTTCCTAAAATATACTTGGTCTTCAAGTAAAGTTTTCTTGATTGGTTGTTAGGTCTTGACTCTGAACAATTTGGATAAAATATAATTATGAATTAATAGTTTAAAATATCTGTGCACTTTTGAATAGTATTAAAAATACTAGCTGACCCAAAGGGCTAATGTTTTTATTTTTTTACTTTTACAGAAACCAATTTTGGAGAAACCGGTCACTTGCCTTCTATAAATCATGTTCTATACATCAACCTTCCCACAAAAAAAGGAAAAAATCTGAAATATAGCAAGCAGTGAAATTTTAATAGGTCACATATTATTTAACCATTCTACTGTTTTCCAGTGAACTCAACAAATGGTCTTGAATACATTCTACTGGCCAGAAATCATACTCTGTGTTAAAGGGCATGTGGTTTAATTCAAAGGTCTCAAAAGGCCCATTGTCAGAGGCTCTGCCATGTAAGAGGTGAACAGAGGAGATGAGGTTTTTATTTTACAATCTCTTTTCTCCCCCCCACAAAACTGATATATTTTTAAAAGGACTCCTTTTTATTCCTTCAAAACAATTCTTCCTAGAAAGCAAAATGTACTGCATTCTGAATATGCTATAAATTTAAAAGTAACATACATTGTTAAAAAAAATACTCAGACAAATCAGAAATCTCTATAATACAAAGTAAAAAATTTCCTCTCTCAAAGCATTATCCGCACGTGCTTCTGTTAGCAGTGATGTCCCAAAATTCTTCAAAAGCATAGGTGTATGTGAATATAATGCACATGTGTGTATACATATGAACATGTGTACAAGTTCTGAGAACATGTTTTTATAGTAACATGATTATGAATAAATGTAAGTAACATAGAAGTAGATAAAATGGAGTAGTCTATAGTCACATGCAATATTTTAAGCGCTATATTAAGTAACATATGGTTGTAGAAGAATAAATTCTTCCTACTGCACATTTTTACAGTCTAAAATAGTTCTTTATGTGTATGTGGACTTGTGAAATTTCACATAAATATATATATGCAGAGCTATGAAATGTTTTCAAATAGTTATCATTGTGAAATACGCACAGGTAGTGAACAGATCAATAAAGTAAATTCCTGAACACCAGCACATAAACTAAACTGTAAAACATTGGGGCTGGAGAGATGGCTCAGCGGTTAAGAGCATTGCCTGCTCTTCCAAAGTTCAATTCCCAGCAACCACATGGTGGCTTACAACCATCTGTAATGAGGTCTGGTGCCCTCTTCTGGCCTTCAGGCATACATGCAGAAAGAATATTGTATACATAATAAATAAATAAATGTTAAAAAAAACTGTAAAACATTGCCACCCTTCTAGAAATCCCTCATTCCCAACTCTTGATCTCCACTCTGTACAGATTCCTTCCAAAAGGCCTCCATTATTCCTTTTCTGCCAGCAGTTCCTCTACTTTCTTAATTTTACCATGTATACATACATCTGTAAACACTTCCTGATTTTAGGTTTGTTATTTAAATATTTGTTATTTATTCTATATGTAAGTATGTACACCTCTGTGAGTTTATGTGCACTGTGTCCATGCAGGAAGAAGCCAGAAGAGGCATGGGATACTCAGAACTGGACCTACATGCACTTGTGAGCTACCATGTGGGACCTGGTCCTCTCCAAGAGTAGTAAGTGCTTTTAACTGCTGACCCCAGCCAGCTCCAGATTTTAGGGTTGGTACTTATAAAATAGATAGATAGATCTATATATCACAGGTATTTCCTGAGTCTGGCTTCTTTTATTTCAAGTATGATCTATTTTTAAATCAATATATTTTGGGCATTTTGATTCACTTAGAGTTGCAATATGAAATCAAACACATTCGCTGACAAATAATTTAACATTTGGGGCATTTACATTCATAGCTTAGTTATTTTAAAATTAAAAGGCAATATATAACTGTAAAATAAGAAGGTGGCATATCAATTATTTCAGAATTACTGAATTATTCAGTGCTAAAGAAAGTGAAGTAGTGGGCTTTTCCTATTTCCAGACCCCTCTCTAAAACTTATATTGTGTTAAAAGGACAGTAAAAATATTTGGAACACTAATGCTGCTTTCACTTCTTCTTCGCAATTTTTGGTGCTGGGGATTGAAGCAGAGCCTGTGCTAGGCTAGCCCTCTACTGAGCCACAGCCCCAGTCACCATGCTGTGTTCACTTG
Source organism: Arvicola amphibius (assembly GCF_903992535.2). Taxonomy (NCBI): domain Eukaryota; kingdom Metazoa; phylum Chordata; class Mammalia; order Rodentia; family Cricetidae; genus Arvicola; species Arvicola amphibius. The sequence goes on along the minus strand of NC_052049.1, from coordinate 70,948,010 downwards.
TTTGCCAGCACTCACAGTTACTAGAGAAACTTAGTAAAATATTTATTAGTATTTAATACCTTTAAGTATGAACCTAATACATCAGGATACAATCTGATTTATTGTGATATATCCAAGACAATCCAAATTATGGTGGTGGTAACAAAACAGGTGATTTCTCACTCATATAACAATCTAGTGCAGTGGACAGTGGACAGGGTGGAGAAGGCAGCCCTAGTCCAAAAGGTTGCCCGTGCATGTTATTACCTGTATGGCAGAGGCTGTTCTTTCACAATGTCCTTATTTTCAGAAGTGATAAAGATAAAATAGGAAATTGAGATAAATAATTTCTCATAAGAACAGAGGTGTGCACATTCTAATGCCAGACAGTACGGTCCCTAGGCTGGGGTGATTGCTGAGTCAGTAAAGTACATGCTGTACAAATATGAAGATATGAGTTTGATTCACAGCATCCACATGAGAATTTGGGTGTACTGGCACATATATCCAGGATGGTTAAGACAGGTGGATCTATGGGGCAATCAGACTAGGATAATGAGTAAGTTCCAGGCTATTATCTCAAAAACAAAATAAAGGAACCTAAGGAAGAACAACCAAATTGACCTCTGGTCTTCACAAAGAACACACATGTGCACACCTGAACATACATACATACATACACACACACACACACACACACACACACACACACACATACGCACAAACAAACACAAATACAAAGCCAAGAAAAAAAAGTGACCACAGCTAATTATGAAATAGTTGAGGGTGGGTGGTTTCTAGCTCTAGGCCCACATGCCTTCCTCAAGTTGGCATCAGTTGGTGTTAATTTTCCAGAAAGAAAATGGATACTGGAGGTAGTGCTAGTCAGGGCCAGAGCTGGAAATTTACAGATAGAAGTTCCTTAACTCCTATGTTTTCAAAATGTCACTAGCTATTGAGCTAGAAAGACATTCTTTTCTATTTAATTTAAAATTATTGCTACCAAGTACCCTTAGAATCCCATACTCTATCAGAATTTACTAGGATAACCAAGTATCAATTTACCATTGATAAGAATCAATGAACATAATGTCTAAAACCATATAGTTAAAGTCAAGAATCTTAAGAGGACTATTTTATTGACTCTTCATAAAATTATGAGGTGAAGTACTATTATTGTCTGACTACAGATAAATAAACCACAATGACATACAGGCTCTTGCCTGTGCTTCTTTACTGCAGGCTAAAGACCTGAACAAGTCTATGTCTGTACAGCAAGGTCTTACCATTTACAGAAACTAGGCTTTATACATGTTCAACATAAAATTTGTTGAGATCAATGTTTGGATATAGCAATTTAAAATGTTACAATTGTTAGTAGAAAATATCTGAGACAGGCCAAACCCAAATTTTAAAGGTATTAGCTGTCATTCATTGAACCAACCCATGTCCTGGCAAGTAGCACGACAGACATCGGTCTTGCTGGAATGGGTGTCTAAGCGACTTTTGTCCTTGTACTCCAGCACTCTACAACTGTAATCTGTTCCTGTTCTTACCTATAAATGTCTTCTGACACCAAGTCCTAGGAAGTTAAGCAATGGTATCAGCCATCTCGGGGAAATACACAGGAGCACCAATCTCTGTACTATGGTAATAACATGGCATGCTCCTGGCCATTAGCAGAGAAAGGACGGTCTCTCACCCACTTTCCAAACCAGATATATGTCATATTCAGCATGGAGATTGTCTCATTCGTGAACATCTTTGGTCTCCAGAGGTTACTAAAGGCATTGGGTAGTACACAGTGAAGATACCCAATACTTCTTCTCTACTATCTCCCAGGGTAAAGTGGTTTAAAAATGAAATGTCTCTTGTAAGCTCATATTTGAATACTTGGACCCAGCTGATGGTACTGTTTTAGAAGGTGTAGGGTGTAGAAGCTATGGAACTTTACTATAGGTGAGACACTATAGATAGATCTTGAGATTTTACAGCCAGGCCCACTTCCTGTCTCCTTCTTGCTTCCTGACTACGAAACAATATGAGCATGTATTTCATGTTCCTACTGACATGCCTTTCCCTCGAACTCAACACAATCTCCTTTATAAGAACATCTTCCTTTGGTTTCTTAACTGTAGACATTGTGTGACTACCTTCCTCACACTCCTACCATGCTTTTACTGCTATGGTGGACTATACCCATCAAGCAGTAGGCCAACATTAACCCTTCCTCTCTTTTTTTGTCAAGCATTTGGTCACAGCAATACAAAAAGTACCTAAAACACGAGGTACGGCTTTAGGCCAAGAAATAGAAGAAGAGAACAAAGTAGCCCTGTTCTTCTGCCCCAAGCAATATCACTATTTCTTTTACGTAAATTCTTTATCTTGAGTTGATATTATCTAGCATACTATACTAAACATAAAACTCAGAACTTATGTTGCTTTATAAATGATACTCTCAGAAAATATCTTAATAGCATACTTAAAATTTTTCATCTGTAGTATGACCTGAAGACTAATTTCTTGCATATGTATATATAAGCTCACCATAATATATGCATGCTAGAAAGAACTGGTATATAATGCTCTTAGTTTTGTTCTTAAAAAGATGCTACAGAGTCCCAGAGCGGTGGCCCAAGTGGTGGTGGCGGGCCATGTGGTGGCAGGCAGCAGGCTCTGGGAGCAGACCGGCAGAGATGGCTGCCAGTCCCTGAGCAGTGGCTGGTCCCAGGCAGGGAGACACATGGTGGGCTAGCAGAAGACAGAGACATGGTGAGGTTGAATATTTATTCAGGGGAGTTATGAAGGGGGAAGGGGGAAGAGAGAGAGAAACAGAGAGACAGAGAGAGAGAGACAGAGAAAGGGAAGCAGAGAAATAGGGAGAGAGGCAGAGGCGAAGCTGCCTCTCTGAGAGGAAGATGGAAAAGAGAGCAAGCTCAGACTGGAAGCTGAAGATCAGCCTGCCTCAGCGGATGGGGAGGGAATGGGTGTGGCTTGTCTCTTAAAGGGACAGGGACCAAAACCATAACATTCCCAGGTCTTCCTTATAATAAAAAGCAGATTAGACACCACAGTTTGAAGGAATTGGGGCGGCAAATTCTCAAAACTGCTTCCTGCTGATTGTGGGCGTCGTCTTTTGGGGGGGGGGACCCGAGAGAAGGCTGGGTGCTGGTCACATCCTGGCATAGCTGGTCTCTTTGCTTCTGACCAGTGTCTGTGGCATGGAAATGTCTGGTGTCTCTAAGGTATTGGCAGAACAAAGAACAAAGTTAAATTAAGGAAAAAAATTTTGGACCAGGGAATTGAGCAGGTATCTGACCTGTTTAGGATGGATTCCTTAATTTGGCTCCCTGGACCTCACAAGAACTCCTTGAATTTGTGAAAACAGAAGTTTTAGACATATAATGACTGTAGCATAAGAGATAAAATTGATTTGAAATTTGTTTGGTGAGGTAATCTGGGTAAACCTCTCAGCTATCAAACTGTCAGAGATCTTTGAGAAGGATAAGGTTTTACTTGAGTTACTGATTAAAAAATGACAGAGAACTTACTTGGTTGGCACCCAGGGCTTCTCTTTTTAGGTCCTCCACAGTCGCTGAAGGTTGCAATTGACCTTTGTTGGTTAGTGCAGGCCTGCCAGGCTCCAGAAGACCTTGTGGGCTAAGAAATCTGTAGGAAGACAGGCCTACCTTGACCTGAGCAGCTAGGCTGTCAATTCCAGCGATCCCGTCCACGTCTAGAGGTCTTTAGTTTAGATGAAAGGCAGTTTTTCCCAATGGTCAGCGCTCGGCAGTCACTGTGAACTGTAGAAGGATGTTGTTCTGTGCGTGTCTGTCTTCTTTGGAGGGAGCAGAGAGCTGCTGCTAGGAGCCAACCTGTCTCTTTTTGTTATTAAAAGTTTTTAATAATTAAATATTTAAATATCACATTCCCCAGATCTCTGAGCAGTTGAGGGCTGAATTAAATATAGCTGTAGTATACTGGCTCTTAACAGGTAAGATCCAGACTTGTAAAATGGCAGAAAGAAGAAACTGCTGGCAATGGAATGTTAATGCCAGAATTGAAAATGGTAGAGAACAGCTTAAGGCATTTTTGTAAGAGACTTAAAAGTACATACCAGTTTAAAATATGAGACTTAGGATTTTGTTGTCTGAAATGAGATATAAAGAACAATTATTATATATAGATAGAAAGTTAAAGATGGTGGAACTTAGTCACCTGACCTGGCCCTTCAGCCAAGATGGCGACAAAGTCACCTGACCCCAATCAACATGGTGGCACCCACGTGTTATATGAAAAAAGTCACAATTTTTGAGCTGTAAGGATTTTAAGCTTAATGAGAGGAACCTAAAGGCGTGATCTGCTCTATTGGTAAACCGCCATGCCATAACACAAGCCACAGAGGGGAGCAAAAGGCTGGAACTGAAAAAACTGCACCATGCCATGGCTGGAATTGAAAAGGCTGGCTGGAATTTAAAAGAGCCGGGAAGCTGGTTGCTATCCAGAGCCAAAATTGTGAAAACCCGAGAAACAGCGCGAACACCCAAGACCACATGGAAGAGCGTCCTCTGTCCATGGGTGGGGTGCTATGGCCTAGCTGGATCTGGTTGGATGACCCAGAAACCAGGGAGGCTAGGGGGCCCGCTCTGAGCAGCGATTATGACAAGAGAAAAGAAATTGAGGACCCCGGGCCCCCAGTCGAATGCACTGTACATAGAGTGTGCAGTGCTAACGTGTGGTCGGACTGACCCCCGGGATCAGTCCAAACACGATTCCAGTAAAGGAAAGCAACTGTAGCAGAACGGGGAGAGACTCACTGATTGAAGCAGCCAAGGTGGCAACAAAGTCACCTGACTCCAATCAAGATGGTGGAAAAGTCACTCAGTTAAGATGGCAGTGAAGTTACTTGACCTCAGTTAAGATGGTGGTAAGGTCACATGACCTCAGTCAGAATGGCAGTAGTCCCATGCTACATGAAAAAGCCACTCAGTTAAGATGGAAGTGAAGTCACCTGACTTTAGTTAAGATGGTGGTAAGGTCACATGACCTCAGTCAAAATGGCAGCAGTCACATGCTGCATGAAAAAAAGCCTTAATTTTTTTGGTCACTTTTTTGAACAGAGACAGATAAGAGTAAGGCATTAAAGCATGAGGCCAGAGTGATAGGTCTGGACGGCTTGGCTCCCATAGTCAAGCCCGTGAAAACACCCGCAAAAAACCATGACACTTCAAGCCTCACAAGGACCGTACCCTGTTAGGCGAAATGCGTGCAGATGGCGCGAACATTCAAGACGCATGGGCAGGCGTCCGAGCCCATGCGTGGAATGCTAGGGGGCCTGGCTGAATCCTCAAGTCAACAACGAGGACCATACCTCAGACAGGAGGAATGCAGCAAAGGCCAAGCCACACCGTAGCGGCTGCAGCCGTCCCCAGGACGTCAAGGCCACTGTGTGGCCTCGTGAAGAGACAGAAACAGAAGGAAGAAGAGAGAGAGGAACCGAGGACCCTGGGCCCTCGGACAAGGGCGGAGTGAGAGGCTTTCGCCATCTCAGGCACAGGCTAAGCCAAGAACGCAAGCCGGATTGAATGCTGGCAAAGGGGACCAGAGAAGTCCCCCCGACCCTAGGAACAACCAACAAATTGCCGAGAGCTCAGCGGCAACTAGTGTGTTGGCCAGGGTCATTTGGCCGCTGGAAGGGGAAAAACTCACGATTAAAGCTGGTGTGGTCGCAGAGCCACGTACAGGCAGATAGAGCGCACGTGATCGTAGTCCGTAGGGCCCCCAGTCCTCAGGTCCTCAACCTTGTCCAGGCACGGTTCCAGGCCGGCGCCGTAGCCCGGTGCTCCAGTCCCGAAATCCGGGAGAAGCGGCTGTAGGGTTTTCGGCACCAATGCTGTTCTTCTTTTCTGGCGTGGTGTGTATCGCGGAGTCAGAGAAAGGGAGACCCAGGACGCAACCATGTGTGGGGGAAGATTGTTTATTAAGGGAAGGGGGTGCTCCACAGTGCGGGAGGGATGGGTCGAGGGAGGGAGGAAAAAGGGGGAGAGAAAGATAAAGAGAAAAGAGAGAGAGAGAGAGAGAGAGAGAGGGGGGGGGGGGAAGCAGAGAAGTGGGGAGAGAGGCAGAAGTAGAAGTGAAGCTGCCTCTCCGAGAGGAAGATGGAAAAGAAAGTGAGCTCAGGCCAGAAGCTGAAGATCAGCCTGCCTCAGCGGATGGGGAGGGAATGGGTGTGGCTTGTCTCTTAAAGGGACAGGGACCAAAACCATAACACTTAGTGCTGACTTTTTAGGTTATAGAGTCGTGTGGGACAATGGTCTTGTACCCTGTCACTGATATTGAATTGTTAATAAAACACTGATTGGCCAGTAGCCAGGCAGGAAGTATAGGAAGAGCGATCAGGCAGAAAGTAGAGGCAGGTGATGAGAACAGGAGAATTCAGGGAAGAGGAAATACTCAGTCTGCAGTTGTCACCCAGGTGCAGAGAAAGCAAGATGAAAATGCCTCACTGATAGAAGGTACCAAGCCAAATGGCTAACACAGACAAGAATTATGGTCTAATATAAGTTTTAAGAGTTAATAAGAAGCCTGAGCTAATAGGCCAACCAGTTTATAATTAATGCAGACCTCTGTGTGTTTCGTTGGAACCAAATGGCTGCAGGACCAGGTGGGACAGAAACCTCAGCCAACAAAAGAGTTTCAGGTAACGGGTTATTGTGCTTTTTCTCTACCTCTCTTCATTTTTCTACTTTGTCTACAAAAAAAATTATCAACATTACATGATTGGTAGGGCTCCAAAGCTTCTAAAATCCATTATTCTTTAGTATGAACCACATTTGTACTTTTTCAGAAATGTACTGCAATCTTTTAGATGTTGCCGCCAATTTGCTGGAGGAGGCAATAAAGCTAGGTGTGAATTCCCCACATTTGAAAATGTTAATCTATTCAATAGCATAATTAAGTAGCCACCCAGTACCCAACTCATTACAACTCATCAGACTCCAAATATTCAGTCAAGATGCTCTCCTGCTCTACATGAGCATGCCTGAATTTAGTATCCAAATCATATTCATTATGAGGCTATGCATTTCTATATGATGTTACTGGATAGGGAGTTAAAGTTTCTAAAGGACAAAACTTACCATACTTTGAACTGAAAAACTGCTTGACTTAAAATCATTAAGAATCTGAGCTGGGGCCAGGTGTGGTGGTGGACACCTTTACAGCCAGCACTCAGGAGATAGAGGCTGGCGGAAAGATCTCTTACCTCACAAGCACATGGACCTGAGTTCTACCAGATCGCACATAAATAACTCCTACAACATCAAAGCTTGGGAGACAGAGACACGTATCCCTAGTCTTCCCTGGTCAGCCAGTCTAGCTGTTGTGTAATAGTATCCTCTAAGACTGAAACATTCCATTCCACAGGGAAGCTTCTTCTTCTTTTTTTTTTTTTTTGATTTTCTTTTTTTTCCTTTTTTTATTAAAAATTTCGATCTCCTCCCCTCCTCCTCCCCCTTCCCTCCCCTCCATTCCACCCATACCCCCACTCCACCCCTGTCCAAGTCAAAGAGCCATCAGAGTTCCCTTCACTATGTTAAGTCCAAGGTCCTCCCAGCTCCCCCTAAGTCCAGGAAGGTGAGCAACCAAACTGACAAGGCTCACAGTGAGCCCGTCCACAGGGAAGCTTCTTAAACGAAAGGCAAACAACCCATAAAAGCTTCAAAAAGTCCCTGAAACTGACCAGATTCACAAGGCCACTTTCAGAGTGCAGCTGAGCATCCCTCTAAGACTGAAGGAAGCAGAGCCTCAAAGAGGACTCCAAGACCAGACCACCTGCGTGGGAGAAGCAGAAACTAGCTGGCAGCCTAGGAGAGCTTTAGAGCACCTGGAAAAGGCACTCTAGCCTGTTGAGCAGCCTGCAGGCTGCACAGTGTGCTTCAGGTTCCCTGCTTTTATTACCAACCACCCATGCTTGGGTTGGGCTCTGTTGATGCTTTTGTCTTTATTGTGCTCCTGGAAGCAACTTCTCATGCATATTTCCATAAGTAACCTCTCACCTGTATTCCTGTAAGTAACCCCAGTAAAACTCATTGGTTCACCAAGTTGGGTTTTAATGGTATAAGCACTTTGGTCTGTCATGGAATCCCTAGCTGGGGGTGAATAGATGTGTGTGTAGACTCTCCCCAGGCAAAGTTTTGTCACACAACACTAGCCTAATTTTTGAGAACAAACTAAGAGGAGACCCTATCACAAAGCACATGGATGAATTTCTTGAGTATGATACTTAAGGTTGTCCTCCAGCATACACACACACATACACACATGCATATACGCATATGCTTACCCACACTGGACCCCAGTCCAGTGATTCTCAACCTAACTGCACAATAAAGCCATGTAAGAGTTTATACAATATACCAATGCCTAAGTCCACCCCAAATTAATTTGCTCAAAATCTTAGGGCATGTTTTGGGTATGGTATCTGAAGGAGCACTGAATATGTGGCTCTGGTAGCCTTGCCCTTCTCCCCCATTCCCTCTGCCTTGATAAAAAACAGTTAAGATTATATTCCTAAGCCTTGGCACCAAGTTCTATTCCCTTATTTGAGCGCTTCTTTCTCCCGATGCAGACTACCAAGGTCCAGCAATCAGAAGCCCCCTTGGGCTCACCTAATTAACACACCCAATTAAAATTAAACACCTGATCCTAACACAGGTTTCCCCTTTTACCAGCATTTGCCTATGTACCCTGTCTATCTCCTCTCCATTCAGGGGCGGTCCTTTGTCTCCCAGAGATAAATATCCCTGGCCCTTCCCTTTGTTCCCTCCCTCTTCTCCAATGTCCCCTATCTCCTTTGCCACTGCACCCTAATCCATTGTAACACTGAACTCCCCCCTTTTTCTCTTTGTAAGAATGAGCCTGCAGGGTCATTTGCTGCTGTTTTCTGCCTGAGACAGAAAGCAGCCACTTTTAACTTTTCTTCCCTGCTTAATAAAGAATTTCTCTGTGAAAACAGGTGTTTGGGTGTGGTTCGTGCCTAATCAAGCATCTAGAAGAGAGCCTCTGCTATGTGGGAGTCCCCTTTAGTATCTATTTCACCAACATTAGCCAATAGTTGTGAATACTTTTGCATATGGTAATCATTAATGCTTCGCCCGTGACATAAGGACTATTGTCACTTCCACTTACTTGTGATGAATTGAGTCTTATCAAAGTAAATTTTCTTAGCCCCTTTGGAACAACAGATCCAATATCACACAAAGGCTCTATGGCACCTATATTAGGCTATCCATTCTTATGGCCCTTCAGCCTACCTTGTCAAAGCCCTTCAGCCTGTCTTCCCAGGGTCCCTCAGCCTATATTCCCAGCATCCTTCAGCCTATCTTCCAGGGTCCTTCAGCCTATATTCCCAGGGCCTCAGCAGTCCTCACAATTGCTGATGCTATAGAATTTATACTAAACAAAAATATAGCTATGGGTGAATAACTTTAAAAAACACAGATTGATTTTATTAAAGACACCAGCACAAGTAGAATAGATGAGATCAATTATTTAGAAACACCTTGAGCCAATTAAAGTTGAGTCAGCACCGTGTTGCTGGTAGTGATTAGGAATGAGTCCTTGGCAGGAACAGAACCCCTTCAGTTCACAATCCAAAAGACTGTTAAATGGTGCAAATTGAGGATTCCAAAAATCCAGAAATGTTTTATTAGGACAAGTATTATTTATAAATGAACCACAAGCACTGGGTTCATTTCAACAAGGGAAAGATTCTTAGGATTCTTATCTGCTGACTGAGGAATTCTGAATATAAATTCCAGGTCAGCAAATCAGATTATCTTTTAGGATTGTCAGCTATTTTTTTTAATTACTTTTTAAAATTTTATGTGTATGAGTGATGCCAGAGGTTTTCTGTCCTGCCCATTCCTGCAGTCGTTAAGTACCAAAGAATCACACAGGGGTCTATGTTAATCATAAACTGATTGGCCCAGTAGCTCAGGCTTCTTATTAACTAATTCTTATAACTTACATTAGCCCATAATTCTTGTCTGAGTTAACCAAGTGGCTTGGTACCTTTTTCAGAGAGGCAGTCACATCTTGCTTCTTCTGAGGCTGGGTCATGACTCCAGACTATGCTTCCCTCCTCCCAGCATTCTCCTTGCCCCTCCTCTATTTCCTGCCTGGTTGCACCACCTATAATTCCTGCTTGACTACTGGCCAATCAGCATTTTATTAAAATTAATACAAGTGACAGGATAAAAGGTAAAATTGTCCCACAGCATATGAGAGCTCATGTATGAATGTGCAACACAGTCATATAGTGACAATGGAGGTCAGAAGGGGGGGATCGCCTGTAAATGCAGTTACAGGTTTTTTTATGAGGTACTATGTATGTGGGAATGGAACCTGGGTATTCTGTAAAAGCATCAAGTGCACTTAACAAACCAGCTGTCTCTTCAGTCCTGATTTGTCAGCTATTATCAGCTGAGACAAAGTAGTTGAAAACAGAGAGATGTATTTTAGTTCATTGCTTCAGGAGCTTTGGTCTATGGTCTACTAGCTCCATAGCTTTGGGTCTGGACAAGAGACAAAGAATGTCGTGGCAATGGGCACATATGGGAGAGGATGTTCACTCTCCTTGGAGAAATACCATAGAAAAGAAGCAGATGTAAAGAGGCCTGGGACAAAGCATATCTTCCCAGTGTGTGACCTCAGTAGCTATTCCCTAATCTTTCCACTACTTCTCAACATAGGCATCTGTAGAAGGAAAGGCGGGCTGCGTCCTGCCACCCAGCTAGCTTTACCCAAAATAATTACATGGAAACTGTATTTATTTAAATACTGCCTGGCCCGTTATCTGTAGCTTTTTATTGGTTGATTCTCATATCTTGCTTTAACCCATATTTAGTAATCTGTGTAGCACCACGAGGTGTGGCTTACCAGGAGAGATCTTAACCTGCGTCCGTCTCGGAGAGGAGAAGCATGGAGACTCACTATGGCGACTGCCTGAAGTGTCTCCCCAACTCTGCTTCCTTGTTCCCACAATTCTGTTCTGTCTACTCCGCCTACCTAATTTTCTGTCTCTTAAAGGGCCAAGGCAGTTTTCTTTATTAATTAACCAATGAAAGTAACATAGACAGATAACTCTCCTCCATCAGGCATCAGATTTTAAATCCATCAATGGGTTAATCCATTGACAAAGTGAGAGCTCTCCTTTCACTTCTCAGTTATTGGACCTACTAGCTAGGAACCAAGGCTGCAACCCAGTATCTTTCTAGGAGATACTTCATATTCAAACAAACACCTGTTGTATATGTATAGAAACAACTTACATGAGTTTGTGCAACTGCTTTGAATCAGACACTAGATATGTTTCATCTAGTCTAAGTACCAGTAGAGGGAGGTGAAACCCCTATTCAAAATGGATTAAAACTGTTGATGTGTCAGATAATATTAACGTCATATTAGTTCTTCAGAATAGCTAGTGGATAGTCTAGGCTTTCATTACATGTGGCAGCATCTTCAAATGAATTTTAAAAGTAGGTCATGGGTATATTCCTGAGTTAGAGGCCTATAACTCCTTAGAGATTCCTGTTGTATTGTGGAAGATGTCATATGAGAGTGTGCCTTATTTTTAGAAAGAAAACAGGGTAGAAAGCAGCAACTTCTGTCTTGTCTCCAACATGACCATTATGGAATGGAGCAACACGGTTTGATACCCCTTGGCTATTATCAGGGGACCAATTATTAAATTCACAACTAACCTAATAGGATATTGAGTAACATCATTAAGGGCACAGTAAGGTAATAAATAATTATAAAAGAACCTTGTGAAATTCCCTAGGTGTCTATGCCTGGGCTATACACTTATCAACTCCTATCTGCGGGTGCACAGATAACCTAAAATTGTCTAACTAGTAACTTCTAATTGAAAAAAGTCTAGCTCAAGTCTGTGCGTTGAATACTTATTGAATACTATGTTTTAGTTTATACCTAGGAATTTTAAATTAGTTACTAATAAACCTGAAATTCAGTCATTAAGTCTCATAATAAACTAAATGAAATACAACATTTAAAGTTTAGTAAGAGCAAAAGAATTTGTCTGAGAAATGTGACAACTAAAAGTGCTGAAAGCAAGGGATTAAAATGCAGATTATTGGCTACTTCCCAGACCTGCTAACCCTCTCAGCACTGGGACCCAGGGATCTAAATTTTAACAAGCTCCCAGGTGATCCTCATGTGTAGTAAGGTCTAACAACCTCTGCCCAAGGGTGACAATCCACATCTACAAATCGTTCATTATCACCAAGTGTTAGAAAGTGTTGTATTTCCAAGAGAACTTTGATTGCCCACAGGAAACCAGTACTTCTCAGTATTAGAAACAGTTCTGTTGCAGTTTAATTTCCTTTTATCTGGGGATATCGTTATTTATGTCCTGAAGACTCCCATAGAGGTGCTGAGAAAACCTGGCCTAGCCTATCTAACCCTATATAACCGTGGGCCCTCTTCTGAGTTTAATCACAGGCTCTTTCCTTTGAATGCTCATTCATCTTTTCTAAAGTAAGAAAAAATACTATTTTTGTAACTAATTTTTTTAAAGTACCCCTTTTCCTGACCAAATTTTAAGGCATAGTGTTCATTATTGCTCTTTTCAGTGTATTTATAACAGTTTGTCCCCTGACTATAAAGATTTCCACTCCCAAACAAATATTCTGTCTTTAGTTAAAATACTATACCTAAGCCTGTCACAGCTAAGAAAAGGACAAATACAAAATAAAACAGAGAGACAGGCATACCTTTAAGGTATGCAGGCAGACCTATCGCCTGAGGAGCTCAGGAACTCCCCACAGTGTCCAAGATTACTGTCTGAGTAGGAAATTTTGTCATTTGGGGAGGAAACACAAAGCTTAGAAACTACTTTTTTAAAAAAGAGTAATGCAAAAGGTACTTTTCTTTTCTTTTTTCATTTTTTAAGAAGTTGCAATGCTTGTTTGTTTTCCAGGGAGAAAATAACAGCCAGTACAAATACTTGATGAAAATAACATTTACATACTCACTGAGCTCACACACATAATGGAAATTGAAGCATACCTGCTAAGAAGACAAAAAGTTCAATTTCCCGAGCACTAGAAATCAAACTACTTTTATAAAGAAAGTTCTCCCAATCAGACATCATCCAGTCTCACTCTCATGAACATCACTTCTCAAATGCGGTCTTACACAGGTTGAGTCATAACAGCTGGGTGCCACCAACAGCCACTCTGCCTGACAGGAAGCTGCTTATACTGACTGGTAAGGTATTACCATAGTCTGGCTGCTTAGGCAGATGCAAGGGCCCATCACAGGTGGTGATTTCTTGGGAAGCCCTCAAAGGAAGTTTTGGAAAGGGGAGTTTAGTAGATGGCTTTCCTGTAAATGTTTTGTGTTTTGACATTGATTTGGGAAAACACAACATAAATGCCACAGAAGCTGAGTCTCACTCTATCCAATAAAGGGGGAAACGAAGAATACCTAACATTTATTTTAGGTTTATAATCAGCTTCTAAGTTGAACTTAAGAGACAGTAAAATTGTTGAGAAACAATTCATTTGCTTAAGATGACTGAAAGGAAAATTGGCTAAAGTACTTCACAGATATCTTCTTAGCAGTGACGTTCAAAGGCCAAATCTTCTGAAAGTTACAATAAACATGACTGTGTAGAACTGACAAAGAGTGGACACACAGGTCAATACAAAGCCCTGAGGCCAAAAATAGGCCCACGCAGACACTGGTCAATGGATTTTTGCCACAGGTGCAAAGGTAATTCAGTGAACTGTCTTTTTAACAAACAGTGCAATGGCAAATGCCAGGGAGTGAAGCCAGACACTATCTTAGACAAAATTAACTCATAATAGGCAACAGAGTTAAATACCAATGGAAACTTCTAAGACCTGGAGGGAAACAAATGCATAAGAAAATCTTTGTGATCTTCATCTAGGCAGAGTTCTTGAACATACCACCAATGTATTATCTATAACATCAAAATTAAAATCAAGTTAGCCTTGCCAAAGAGAGTTTTAAGAAATAAAAAAATAAAGGCACAAACCCAGGACAAATGTTGACATTTACTGACAAAAAAAGTGTGTGTGTGTGCTTACGCATGTGTGCATGTGTCTGTGCATGTGTGTGTGTAACAAAACTTAAATGATACAATACTTTTTAATAGTACAAAAGATGTGAAGAGTTTTACAAATGAGAAACATATGGTAAGACATGAAACCGGCTCTGTAGCTTTAGTCCCTGGGGAAATGCAAATTGAGGCCACAATTGAGACTACTATTCTTAAAAGAAAAACTGAGACCAGTTAAATCAAAGTCTACATAGCCGAGAAAAGGGGCTGTAGAGACACACATTATTCCACAGGTGCAGGTCACATTCATAGCCAAAGTAATAATGTGCATAAAGAAACAACCTCATGGAAGGACTTGCTCTTGCTTACTGGCAAGGCTGTCCCCATTTAGTTGGTATCAGATTCTGATTTGCACAAGTAACCATCTTTACTGTTAAAAACCTGTGGGATGCCAGGATATGGGAATGCTTTTCAAAAATACTATTAAATTGTTTCTAAGAAAAAGGAACTGGACTGAGCTCCCAAGGTCCTAATGAGGAGCAGAAGGAGGGAGAACATGAGCAAGGAAGTCAGGACTGCGAGGGGTGCATTCACCCACTGAGACGGTAGGACAGATCTAATGGGAGATCACCAAGGCCAGTTGGAATGGGACTGATGGAGGATGTGATCAAACCGGACTCTTTGAATGTGGCTGATGGTGGAGGCTGACTGAGAAGCCAAGGACAATGGCGCTGGGCTTTGATTCTACTGCATGGGTGGGCTCTGTGTGAGCCTTGTCAGTTTGGATGCTCTCCTTCCTGGACCTGGGGGGAATTGGGAGGACCTTGGACTTCCCATAGTGTAGGGAACCCTGACTGCTTTTTGGCTTGGAGAGGGAGGGAGTGGGGGTGTGGGTGGAGGGGAGGGGAGGAAAGTGGGAGGAGGGAAGGAGATGGAAATTTTTAATTAAAAAAAGACATAATCAGGAAAAAAAAAAAAAAGAAAAGAAAAAGGAGAAGGGGGAGGGAGGAGGAGGAACGACCTGATTGATCAAAGTGACTAACTTTTGCAGTCTGTAATTGACTGAGTTTAGTTGCTTGATATCCTCGAATCCTGGCTTTAAGGCTACAGAACCACAGTGGCATCACAAAGCAAGCTGAGAAAGGAGAAACAGAAACTTGAGGCAAGACTGGACTACATAGGAAGACTCGGCCTCAAATTAAATAAACTGAACCACCTGTCCTAGAGTACTATTTGATGTGATGAAACACAATGACCAAAGAGACTTGGCAAGGAAAGGTTTATTTGGCTTAAACTTCCATATCTCTGGTCATCATAGAAAGTCAGGACAGGGCAGGAACCTGGAGGCAGGAGCTGATGCAGAGAACATGGAGGGGTGCTGCTTACAGGCTTGCTCTTCATAGCTTGCTCAACCTGTTTTTTTTTTTCTTTTTTTTATAGAGCCCATGGCACCACCCACAATAGGCTGGGCCCTCCACCATCAATCACTAATTAAGAAAATGCCATACTGCCAGTTCTTACGGAGGCATTTTCTCAATTGAAGTTCTCTCTTTTCAGATACCTCTAGATGTGTTAAGCTGACTGTGGTGGTTTGAATAGGCAAGACTCCTGTAGACTCATGTGTTTGAATACTCGTCCCATAGGGAGTAGCACTATAAGGGATGTGGCTTTGTTGGAGGAAGTGTGTCACTGTGGAGCTTGAGGTATCATACACTCAAGCTATGCCCAGTGTGGTACACAGTCTCCTGCTGTCCACACATCAAAATGTAGACTTTTCGCCTCCTCCCCCAGCACGGTGTCTGCCTACATGCTACTGTTTCACACTATGATGATAATGGGCTAAACCTCTGAACTGTAAGCCAGCCCCAAGTAAATGTTTTCCTTCATATGAGTTGCAGTGGTCATGGTGTGTCTTCACAGCTAACTAAGACACTGACATAAAACTAGCCAGCACCACACCCCCAACCCAAAGGCACTTACAAAGGTCAATTTTTAGTTTAGGTTACAATTTATTTCCATACCAAGCTAGGATATAGTTTACTATCTAAAGTAGCTATTTTGTCCGGGTGGTGGTGGTGCACGCCTTTAATCCCAGTACTTGGGAGGCAGAGGCAGGCCGATCTCTGTGGTCTACAAGGACAGGCTCCAAAGCTACAGAGAACCCCCCCCCCCAAAAAAAAAAGTAACTCTCGAAAAACCAAAAAAAAAAAAAAAAAAGTAATTCTGGGGGCTGGAAATATGGCTCAATGGTTAAGATCATTGACTGCTCTTCCAGAGGACCTGAGTTCGGTTCCCAGCAGTCACATGGTGACTCATAACCATCCGTAATGAGATCTGGTACCCTCTTCTGGCCTGAGGGAATACATACAGGCTGAACACTTTAAGAAAAAAAAATTAAGTAGCTATTTGGGCCATGTACCAGCCCAGGTTTAAATTGAAATTATTTCAAGCATCCTCTAAGATAGTGGTTCTCAACTTGTGGGTCATGACCCCTATCAGATATCCTACATATCAGACATTTACATTATGATTCATAACCATAGCAAAATTATAGCTATGAAGTAGCAACAAAATAATTTTATGGTTGGAGGTCACCACAACATAAGGAACTGTATTAAAGGATCACAGCATTAAGAAGGTTGAGAACCACTGCTCTAAGACAACTAAAATAAATAAAAACCTAACAAAACTAAGTTACCAAATGCTAGGGTTGCAGAG
The DNA here is from genome assembly GCF_903992535.2 of Arvicola amphibius. Taxonomy (NCBI): domain Eukaryota; kingdom Metazoa; phylum Chordata; class Mammalia; order Rodentia; family Cricetidae; genus Arvicola; species Arvicola amphibius. The sequence continues at coordinate 70,931,203 of NC_052049.1, read as the reverse complement.
AAACTTAAACCATCAAATGCAAAATGGTACAAACATTTTGGAAAAATGGCAGTTTATTACAAAGCCAAGTACATCCTTGTAATACATACTTAGCTCACTTGTAGATATGTTCCCAAGAGAAATAATATTTATAGTCAAGCGAAAACCATTAGTGAAAGTATATAGTAACTTTATACTTAATACCCCAGTCTGGACACAACGTCAATATCCTTTAACCACCATACAAACCGTATCCACACACACGAGAAATGAAAAACTATTTCTAAACAAGCAATAAGAGGTAAACTACAGGTACATACAGCAACATGGGTGAACTCAAGTGCATTGTGCTTAGTGAAAAAGCCATACTGCCTGCCTCAATTTGCACTGTTCTCACAGAGAACATAAAATATACTAATTTTTTAAACTATGAGAGAAAACTGTTTTTAGAAAAAGAGCCTAAAAGTGAGGCAAAGATACTTAGCAAATCAAAATCTACTGAACTCAGACATCTTTATGTAAAGCACTTTTCAGCGAAGTAAACTCATGCTGCCTGGCTGTCTGTACTACTGAAGGTTACTATAATCTGCTAACTTCAGCCTCAGGGCTTCGCCCTCGGTCACAATCACAATAAATCAATATTCTAGACTGTTATTTTTAAGAAATGTGGGTACCTCTGGTGGAACCTCATACTCCTTTGCAGGTAAATCACACCTTACACCTTTTGCATTGTTTTCCTTGGTTTAGTTGAGAGATATTGAGGAGAAATATTGCAGTTCAAATTTGCATGAGCTTTTAAATCATCTAGAATATTTTCTTACATAATAGAAGTAAGCCATTTGTTCAGGGTAGGACTTAGAGGAACAGAATCAGAAACCAAAGTCCCCTGATTCTTAGTCAGGGGCCATGCTTCTGGGATCTCAGATGATAGAGTCCCAGACACATTTCTGCTAAGTAGACATTGTTCACATGAATTCGCTAAAACAGTTTCGAAGTGACATCACTTTCAGTGTTACGCAGCCATTCTAGCACCCGGAGCTACATGGCTTCCTTTCCTCTCCCAGTCCAATAAGATTTAGTTGGTCTGAAGTGAAATTTTGGTCCACTTAGTACATAAAGAATTTAGTGTACACTCAGTAAACTTTATTCAGTAAAAGTATGATATTAATAGAAATAAGTTTTACTAAATATATTTTCAAATTATCGCTTGAGCCTCAAACTGTTCATCATCTCCTAGAGAATCCTGCTTCAAACTTCTAGTACCAAGCCACCTGTGGTAATTGGTCTGTCTACTTACTTACCCTCGTAATCTCCTTGGATCTCTGTACTTTCCAGATCAAAGAGCCATCAAGTTCCCGAACTGTTGCCTGAAATATTTGTGAGGTGTGCGAAGCCAAGACAACATTCTATGGGTGTACCAAACAACCATAAGGCCTAAAGAGCAGTAACGAATCCAAATCCTTTTTCTTCTATTCTTCTATTCTAGAAATACAACATGTTTTATGCAAGCAACTGCAAGTAATGTCGAGCTAGGGAGATCTTGGCACCACACACACCAAAGGCAAAAAATATTGTGCCAGTATGAGCAGTCCATGTACCATAACTCTAAATAGAAGAGAGGTGTGTTGTCCTTAGAGTGGGCTTAGAGTGGGCAGTTCTTTCCTTTCCCATCTTTTTTTCCTCACCATCTCCCTTAGAAAACTTATTCAGTTCCACCACTATTATTACTCCAAGGGGAAGATTCTGAGGTCTTACACCCATATTTTCAAATGTTTGCCAGGCACTGAGTCTGACAGTACCTCTAATATAGCCAGCTCTTCTCTGGATTTTTTTTTCCTATCACATCTCCTAGGAAACCAAACATGAAGATAGCAATTTCTGGTATATACTCACCTGTCGTTCCTAAACAGCCTGGGCAATCCAGCCTTTCCTACCATCTTAGAGTCTTTCATGTCCTCCTCTTCCTCTCTGTTCCCATTATCAGTACTTAACTATGGGGTTCATTCTGTTTTGCTTCCTAACTTGGCTTCTTTCATCCACTACTTATTCTTCACTCCCCTGAACATCTCCAGTTTGAATCAGAGAGCTCCAACTCGAGACCTCCTGGTGTACTTCTGGTTTTGTTGTTGTTGATCTGTTTTGTTTTTCAAGACAGGTTTCTCTACATAGCCTTGGCTGTCCCAGACGTAACTCTGTAGACCAGGCTGACCTTGAACTTGGAGATCCTCCTGCCTCTGACTCCTGAATGCTGGGATTAAAGGCATTACTTCCTGGCAAGTCTGTGTTCCTTAAGCCAATAAAAAAAACTCTCTACATGTAGTCTCTTGCAAGCACCTTCACCTTCCTGTGTCTCATATGCCAGTTAGACTAAAGTACTGTCTTTTGTTTGTTTGTTTGTTTTGTTATTGTTGTTTTTGTTTTTTGTTTGGAGTTTTGGGGTTTTTTTGTTTTTTGTTTTTTGGGTTTTTTGTTTTGTTTTGTTTTCTGAGACAGGGTTTCTCTGTAGCTTTGGAGCCTGTCCTGGAACTAGGCTCTTGTAGACCAGGCTGGCCTCAAACTCACAGAGATCCACCTGCCTCTGCCTCATCAGTGCTGGGATTAAGAGGTAAAGGAGTGTGCCACCACTGCCCGGCCCAAAGTACTGTCTTTCCCCCACCATCACCCACTAGCTCCTAACATCTTTACACTTCAATGTTTTAATACTTTATCACAGGTACAATGTTCAATGGTTCCTTTCCTCATGACTGTGACAATCGACTGACAGAAGCATCCTAAGGAGAGAGAAGTTTATGTTAACTCAGAGTTTGAGAGAATATCTACTAATCCTTGTTGTGGGAAGGTGTGGTGCCTAGCTTGGCTCTCTCTGCAGCGTAGTAGCTTCTTCTTAGAAGCTGACTCACATTTCAGAAAGTCAGGAAGAAAAAAGGAAGCCAGAATATCACCCTCTAGTGTCACCCCTAGTAGTTCCATCTGCAAACTAGACCTTACATCCCAAAGGTTCCACCAAAACAACACCACCAGCTAGGGACAGCATTGAATCCTGTGAGCCTGTAGAGGATGCTTAGCTCCAAGCCATAACACAAGCGTTACATTCCAATGCTAATTCTTCCATAAAGCTGCCCTTGCATGCTTAGCTAGATGATTTCTAGCCATCTAGACCTGCTCTGCCGTGTCAGTAATTGATGTCTATACAGGGCTTCTCGCATAACAAGCCTTATCCTTGTAGCTTATTTCCCAGAGACTACACTGCCTAGTTCTAGCTCTGTAAATATATTCTAACCTAAAAGTTTATGTTGTAAATATATTCTAACCTAAAAGTTTCCAAAATTCCAAGCAATAGCAAAAGGTCCCCACACAGTACTCTATAAAGGATCAAGGATCAAATACTTGAATCAGTATTTGAATGACTGAAAATAAAATGTAGCCCACCACAGCTGCGATTCTACCCTCTAAAATGGATCAAAAAGACCTTCCAAGTTTATAAGTGAGCTATAAATATTGCATACTTTCTGCCATAATAAGTACAAGAATCATGTAATAAAGTAACTAGCATTTTCCCATGGGAACAGGTGGCATTATGGAAGTACACATTGTCAAATAAATCAAGGGTATGAATGACATACAATATAAACAAAGATATGACAACTATAATCTTATAATTTTGAAATCATTTGAGTTTTTTCAAATGGCCTTGTATGTAGTCCGCATATTTATTACACAAAAGGTTTCAGTGCAGCACAAATCATACATGCCTTACACAAAAATTAGAATTAGTTTTCATAAATCTCACTAAAGTCATCAAAACTGAATGGAATACTTTTTTCTCTTGCTACTTAGAAGTATGTTTAGTGTTTAGGTGAAGGGGGATGGTTCAAATGATTCAGTGGTCTTTCAAGAGTATTAACAAAAAAAGTTTCCAGTGTGTCCATAAGGGTTCAATAGCACATGCTCAGTTTACCTCTTCAGACCTCAGAGCCATGTCCAAAGGAGATTGCTCGACTGGGAAAAATGAAGTCTGAGCTCTGGCCTGGTTCTCTTACTCAGAATGTGAATCATACATAACCTCTCCGAGTCTCACTTATCTTAAAAGTGCAGAAAGGCTAGAACAATAGCTCACTCACAAAGTTCTAGGAGAAAGAAATACAGAGATAATATATATTAATTACTTTTAAGCTATAAAGCCTTATCAGGAATTAGCTAGTAAGCCTGGTACAGTGGGACATGACCGTGATCTCAGCACAGAGACTGGAGGTGGTGAGTCTGAGGAAAGCCTGAGAGCTACATCCAGACCCTGTTCCTGTTGTTGATTGTGTGCGTTCACTACGAGCAGGTTTAGACGTGGAAAGCTGGAAAGACAAGCAGCACATTCCCCTTCTACCTAAATCTTGAATTTATTTGTAAACGTGAACTTCTTTCCAGCACTCTTCTTAGAATCTATTTGACATCATTTGGGGCTTTGCACTGTGCTGAAAAGCCAAAAAGCAATTATCATGTGAGAGGAGATTGTTGGTCACTGCGTTATAAACTGCACTCTTTATCAATGCAGGAGTTAGTATTGTTGTTGTGGTGGTATTCAAGATAATAAAATATGACTCTTCTTCCCAAAGGACATGCAACCTCTTAAAGATGTCTCTTCAAATGATGAAACACAAAAAAGAAAAGAGAAAAACAAAATCAGAGCAAAGAAAGGTTATGTTGCATGAGATTTCTGAGTGCTTGTGAAAAAAACTCTGAGAAACAGAGTCTTGTAGCCTCAGTTTCTTCAAAAACACAGAATTGCTCGTGAATTGTACTCTTGTGTCCTGCCCAGGTAGGGTGAATAGGAATACATTTCAGATTATTCATTATCAGTGGCTGTTGCTGTTTATATGCTTTTATGAAAAAGCGAGTTTTGCTGTTTGAGGCTTGCCCACCACCCTTCGGTTTGCCCCTGTGACTACACACTTTACTTGTGATCCTTCTTAACCCAAATAGAGTTGGCTATTGCATGAGACTTTAGTCTGCCTCATTTGCTGACTCTATTCCCCAGGTCCCACTACTGTTAGAGCTGTAAACAGCTTACAAGGTGTTAGAAAAAAACTGAAATATTAAAACTCTGGAAAAGAATCTGTTGTGTTTGATAGATCTAAAAAGAATAAAGATAACCCCATGCATCTACACTATTGCTATTCAGCTCCCAGTGTCAAGGAAGGAATAGAACAGAAGAGGATGCAGGGATGCTGCATGGCTGATAGGGTACCAAGAGGTCAACCAACTTTCCATACCCTAAGATTAAACACTGTCCTAAACGGAGGAAGGAGCCTTGGGGACTAAGTATAGTGGATGATGGTCAGAGAAGGATATTTCTCCTGTGGGAGGAGGCAGGGCTGCCTGTCCCAGGGTGTGCACAAACCAATCCCAGTGTCCTTCTACTGTCTAAGAGGGAGATAAACATACAATCTACAGAAATACAAGATGCTTGCTAAAACCCAACTCAGTTCAAGTCCTCTTTTTTTTTTTAATCTATACAACACTCCAGTCCATCTCTAGCCCTTTCTAACAACAAATTATTAAGTAAGAGCCCACTCTAGTGTCCAACCTGGCATGGAGCTCTTAATTCTCCTACTTCAGCTTCTGAAGTGCTGGGATAACAGGCTTGTCACTATGCCCTATTCAAAGACTTTACTGTACAGAGAACATACATTAAAATGTTTGGTTAGATGCCAATAAAAATCAAAAGGTTCACGTAAAAATTCATGTCTCCTAGCTTTGCCTAGAAATCAAATCTGTCAACACTGAGCCCCTTCAAGTTCACTTAAAATAATCTGTTTGACAAAGAAACGATTAGGCCTTTAAATACCCCCAGCTTACTGTACTCTAGCACCACCATCCTTAGGACATTTTGTTTGGTTTGTTTCAATTATGTGGGTACCAAATGGTTTCTGAAGATAACAAAGACATTGAAAATAATCATTAAATATACAGCAACCAGAGATGAGGGGTGTTCCTACATGAAAAGGACAGAAAATTTGAATGGTTGGGCAGTCTCTGTTTGAACTACACAAGTACACATCAAAGCCATGGTAGGCCCTGGCTCAAATTACTTCCCGTTGTCATTTTGTGGCACTAAGGTGGGTATCAACAGTATCTATTTGGTGTACAGAGACACTAGATTAAAAAGCTGACTCAGAACCATCTCTTCCAATTATAATAGGTTAGGAATGTTGCTTTGAAACTGACAGGGTCTGTTTCCTCATTAACAAAATGAATGGGTTTATCTAGAGTGATTATTACAGTAATTTTGTTGGACTCTCTTTCTTTGTACCACCTCTACTTATCAGAAATCTATTTGGCCCTCAAGATACCTCAAAAGTTTTTAGCACCTCCACAAAACCTCCCTGGACTTCTTTCCTTGCATTTTTTAAGCTAATCACCAACATATCCAAATTAGCATTTACTAATTCTCTAATTGCTTTGCTGTGTCTTGGTTCATTCACATTTATACAGAAAACTCCCCTAAAAATTGTTAATTTTTCAATTTTTCACAGCATGTTACACTTAGCTAGCATTCAATGACTCTTTAAGCTGAACAAAGATACAGAAAACATGTATGCGGGGGTAACTATCCCAAAGGGTGACTTTCGTCAGCCTCCTTCAAATCTTTATGGGCAGCACAACTTGAACACATGATTTGGGCCAGCATAGTCAATTAAGAAATATGTTAGACATTGCTCATGGAGATTACTGCCATCCCAGTTGGGAGGCTCAAAAGGGAAAAAGAAAGTGCAAATAAACAATAACTTGCTACAACACCATATTGCCCATTAAAAGGTTTGATTCTCATTGAAACAACAAATGAGAAAAATTTACTTAAAATTAAGAAAATAATCAGCTACTAGAATATGGGGCAGAAATTAGACATTTGAAAACTACAGCGAAAACTCCCCCATCCTTTGGATGTCATCAGAATTCTTAGTAAGAGGAGACTAAGTTAGGATCTTCTGTGGGCGGGGATTTACCCACCCTCACCGGAAAAGCAGTGGCATTCAGGCTTAACTTATTCTAGTGAAGCCTCCCCCATCTCCGTCTTCACTCCACCCCAAATAACTAAGGCTTTAGATATGTGCCCAGTTTTTCCCTATAGAAGTAAAGAAAACAAGAATAAAGAATTCACCCAGAATTTCTTTTCAGACTATATTTCACTTAAATATGAAGTATTTGAGGAAGGTATTTTCATCTTTCCCCTGTGAAGGTAAATTTTGTTATTTATCCTTTGTTATTGCCTTAATTTCCTTATTCAGTGAATTTAAGGGAACTGACACTATCTGGACCACATGTTAACAGAGCCAATGCTAGTGGGCTGAAATTAGAATCATTTACAAAGCGGCCCTCCTGATGAGGCTAGACTAGATCCCATTCTTTTATTCAGTCTCTATACTAGAGAAAGATAATTCCTTTGAGACTTGCAGTACACACATAGAAAGCTCGAGGGTCTGGAAAAAAGGAGATTTACTCAGCTGTGGAGTGATTACAGAATCAAAAGAGATCACGGCCCCAACTGTATTTAAAAGACAGTTTTACAAACTGAGAATAATGAAAGGTCTCAAATTTTAAAACAAAAACGAAAGAGTATCTTTACAGAATGCCTATCCCTGCTTTCAAATCTTTCTCTTCTCTTAATTCTTTGTTGTTTAGTTTTTGTGGTTTCTATTTTGTTGCTGCTGGTTTTTTGAGACGGGGCTAGGTCTGTAACCCAGTCAGTCTAGGATCCTCCACAGTCCCCGCCCCAGTTGCAGCTTACCAATTGTGTCGTGTGCGTGCTATTTTAAAATGATTATTATTAGTATTCTCTCATATATTGCATCCCGACCTTGTCTTGTGTTTCTGATCACGCAATTAATTGACTTTCTCAGGGAAAACCTGTCCTGTCTATACACACACAGTTGGAAGAGGACTAGCTTAGGCTCCCTCCTCTAGCCATGCCCATACACAGCATAAACCGGAGTGGAAAGTAAGCCAAGCCTCCTCACACTTTGGCCTCTACCTCCTCCTTTTAACCTCACTAAGAACCTTCTCCTAGCCTAAAGCCTAGCCAGGTTTTCTCACAGCCCCGTCAAATGAAATGCGCAGATCTCAAACAGATTCAGAGAATGGGCAGTGTCCGTGTTTCTTTTCACCGAGGTCAGGGTCAGTTCTACTCTTCTAAGGTCCTCTGAAAGAAGAAACCCCAAACATGGCTTTCCCATGACCCCATTAAAAGACATAAACCTGATCATAATGGTGAGTGCCAGTGCACATTCTGTTCCTATGAAACCACATGCATGTATGAGTTGATTTTGAAAGACCTTGATGTTCAGCTCTATTTCTTGTACCATGCCTACCACACGAAACACATTTAATCCTCTGGCATAAATTTTGTGCTGATGCTGCTCCGCACAGCTACTGAAGACTACAGTAATTTCAAGTCTGGAATAAAGTTTCGTCTCTTCCACCCCACTACCGAACTTCCTTTTAAGGAAAAGCTCTGGAGCCTGCCCACTGTGTCCGCCCCACAGGGGCACATCAAGGTCCAAAGCTTCTGCAGCTGGGAAGACAAAATCCGTACTTGGTCATCGGTCCTACCTTCACCCGTGCCGAATGGGGACCCTCCCCCACGGACTACAGAGGCAGATAGACTCTGATACAGCGTTCGACCCACTATTACCCTGCAAGGGGCGGGGCTCCGACTGGGACAACCACACCTGGTAACCTTGACGCCCAGTTAGCAGGGGATCCCCAAATCACTTCAGCCAATCGCCGCGGGCGAGGCAAGAAGAGACGTGACGTCATATGCGATTAACTCGGCGCGTCACCCCCGACGTCAGCCTCTCCTCTGTCGGACGTCCCGTCCGGAGCAAAACTCCGGCGACTTTGGGCCCCGCCCCCTCGAGGTGAAGGGCGGCCAATGAGGGCGGCCCTGTGGGGATCCGGGCCAATGAGCAGAGGCCAGGGCGGGGCGCGGCGGGAGGGTGGGGCGGCCGGCAGCCGTGGAAGCCCGAGGTCTGGCTGCGCGTAGTCTATGACAGTACGTCAGCAGCGGGATGGCCGTAGCAGTGGCGGCGGCTGCAGGAGCCCGAGCAGCCGTGGCCGCAGTGGAGGCTGGAGCCCGAGCGGCGTCCGCGGTGGCACCCCGGGGAGCTTAAGATGGCGGCGGGGGGGGCGGCGGGGCTGCGGGAGGAGCAGCGCTACGGGCTGGCGTGCGGGCGGCTGGGGCAGGACAACATCACCGTGCTGCATGTGAAGCTCACCGAGACGGCGATCCGGGCGCTGGAGACTTACCAGAGCCACAAGGTGAGCGGCGGGCCGGGAGCGCTCCGGGAGGCGGCGGCCACTGCGCTTTCCGCCCGGCCCCTGGCAAGGCGCCGGTGGGGCGCTGGCTGCCGCTGCTGCCTCGGCGCCCGCGGAGCGGGGCGGCGGGGACGCCGACGCCGAGGGGACGAGGGCGCGGGCGGGCGGCCCCTGGCGGCGGGGTCGGCCCAGCCTGGGCTGCGCCGCTGCTGCGGGACTTTCCGACGGTACCCGTGGGGTTCCTGGCTGGTTTGGCCCACGGAGGGGGCGCGCGCAGCTACCAGTAAGGGAGCAAGGGCCGGCGGCCGCCCGCGGTGCGAGTTTTCGGGGGAAACGCCGAGGGGCGGCGAAGCCGCAAGCGAGGGGCAGCGGCGCTCCGTGGGGGTGAGGTCACAACTTGTACTCTCGGGGACTTGGAGGTACTGGCACCCCGCGTGTAGGCGGGAGTGTACACCGTGTACTCGGGAAGGCCGGGACACGGGAGCCGCGGGGAGGGGGAGGGGGACACACCTTGCACTCCCCGGGACTCGGGCGCTTTGCGGTGGGTTCCCGTAGACGCACGGCGTCCCGCGTGGCAGCAAACCGACACCACATCCCGGTGGGGGTGGGGGGTACTCAAACACTAACTGGAGCCGGGAATAGGACGGCAGGTTCTGGGGAAAGGAATTCTCGGAAGCTCGGCGTAGCCGAGAGGCTCGCCGCGTCCGGTGCTGATTCGCGGTTTGTAGAAAAGGAGCGAGCCTGAAGGTTGCGGGCAGACACGGCATCCTGACTCTCCTCCCGGGCCCCGGAGAGAAACCTGTGCTGTCTCACTCATACCATACTCGGAGCGCCTGTCTCTACTACTAAAGGAAAAGGCTCAGAGGCACATAACCCGCAGTTCCAAACCCAGGAATACTTTCACACTGAAAGGGGGGGGGGGGGGGAGACACCAAAAAGACATTTAACTAGCTGGGAGTACAAGGAAGCCAATTTTGAACATGTAGTAGGGTGATGTGGAGTAGGTAGCTGAAAAGTGGACACTTTGTCGAAGGGAAAGCATACCATATGTGGGACCAGTGACATTTTGTTCAGAGACAGAAAGAGCTACATACCGCAGGGCTTTCTGAAATAGCTCAGTGCTTACTAAAGAATATATTCCAGTTCATCTCATAAAACAGGCACAGTTCAGCAGAGGGACACCCAACTTAAACCTCACATACTTAGATAAAAGTGGAGAAAAGAATTAACATCTGTTGAGCTCCCACTAGTGCCAGGCACTTTAAATTCATACAGAGAAAAATAGTCTTAGACAGAGCCACCAGAGAGGCAGAAACCTGGGCCATCAGCGCTTCCAGAGGCTCCCACACACATGCATACACACGGAGGAGGGCCCAAACAGTTGTGTACATCATGGGAGTACATGAGTTCACATGACAGGGTATTTATAAACAGAAAAGGGAAGATTCAGAGCATACTCTTGGGAGGCTCCCAAAGAATTGGTTGGACAATGTTCTTCACAGAGAAACATATGGTGAAAAATAGTCACAGGTTTTGTGGGGGATTGAGGGGAGGGCAACAGGGAGAAGCACAGAGAGAAATACACCTTCTTAATTCCCTGGGAGAATATCTCAGATATAACTAGGAGACCAACCAGTATACAGCCACCAGGAAAGACACGGAAAGATAGAAGAAATGCCAAACCGAACGTGCCAGTAGCTACTCTCCACAGGTTCACAGGCAAGAAAGACGCCAGCACCAGCTTGGAGTGGGAGGCCCATCTGGGGAAAGCCAGATAAGGGGGAGGAGGGGGGTAGGAGGCTGACAGTGGAGAGAAACTCAGCCCTACAAGATGGAGAGATAAGGTTGTGGGTTCTAAGGGAAGGGCATAGGAAGGAATGACAGTGGGAAGAAGGTAGGTCAGGGATGTAAGAAGAGGAGCCCAGGCACCAATTAGGAAACAAACCAAACCAACCTGGGGATAGGAAAGGCCACAGCACAGTGGGTCAGGAAGTCACCTCCGGTTCATGGGACAAGGCAGGCAAACTGTACAGCTAAACAGTGGTATTGCACCACACGCTGTAGGGGACTAAGGAAAAGAGAAGATAGTGCCCATGATAACTGAAGTGACAGAGACACCCCAGTGTCCACTGCTTCCTTGCCTTTGTGTGGCCTTCACTTCTGCCTCGCATTTCCACAGGCAAGTTTAGTTCTGCGGGTGTTTCAAGTAGTCAGCTCACCTCTGTTTCCATGTCAGTATCTTTCCAGATCTAAAATTACTTCTCTGTCAAGCCTCTAGTTTATTATTTTTATTTTTTAACATTTATTTTAATTAAATGCTGAAGTCTGTGACGTTTTTCTTTACTGTCCTTAATGCCTATTTTTATCGTCACTCGTTTTCTTTTTCTGGCATGTAAATTAATGGATTGGATCAGTCACATGTCTCCACTTTTCTAAATGTGAAGCCTGGTAAATTAAATTAGCCTTAGAATTCCCGTTCTCCTGAAAAACTGGGGTAGAAACAGCGGTGTGCAGCGGGTGGGAGTGGTTGAATAAGCTGACTTAGCTCTTTCTTTTCGACACTGCCTTCTCCCCGAGTTAAACAGCTCCTGTCCTTCGCTTTGTCACTTAGTTAATACTTGCTTTTTTTTTTTTTTTTTTTTTTTTTTTTTTTTTTTTTTTTTTTTTTTTTAAAGAAATGCCTGTTAAGAGGCTTGGAAAATCGAGTCTACCTAAAAAGAAAATGACAAGCCTGTTGTAGGAAATGGAAGAGAATGCAGCACTAAAGGCTCTTCTCTAATGACCCTTCCTGCAGGGTTTGCAGGGTTCTCTGGAATACACAGCTTGAGCCTCCCATGGGCTGGCCTGGGTGACCAGGGCTCTCCACCTGGCACAGTAACAGTTGCCAGCAGTGGGCACCTGCCTGAACCCTTTCGTCCTCCGAGTAACTGCAGTTTGAGACTGTTGGTTTGTGGTGGATAAGGAAAAGGTGTGGGGTGGTTACTGTCCCTGTACTAGTCGAGGAGGGCACTCAGTAACAGACAGTTACCAAGAAGCTTTGACTTCATAAGAGATGAATCTTTAATGACTTTCTAAGGGCCAAAAGTGTCAAAACAAACTTTATTTGCTAAACTAAGCATCAAGAGTTCTTTTTGTCCACATTATTTTATCTGTTTGATTTACTCTTCTAAATAATCCACGTGGCATGGAGCCTCATAGAAGCAGAGTTAGGAATTTAGAAGCTATGATTTAGGCAAAGTCTATAATTCTGTAGCTATAACGGAGCACACGCTCTGAGCTCTGGGTTCTCAGAACTCATGGAGATGGACTCTGATGGACATAGTGACATCTTAGTTTGTTCAGATCACAGCTCTTCATGGTTTTATAAAACAAACTTTGATTGGCCTTCCCTGTTCCAGTTTCCTGTTTCCGGGAAGAACCAGGCTGGGGTGTCTGAGAGCTCCAGGTGGAAGGAGTGCTAGTTGTGGCTTTTTCTCTCCCTGTGAAACTGGAGCCCGTTTCAAACATGCTTAGATTGGAAATGCCAACTGGAAAGTTATTTTCATGATGTAAAGAAACTGTAGATGTTTTAATGCAGATCTTTGGGCTTTCCAGCTTTGTCTAAACTTAGCTAGATGACTTTGAAGTGAAAGGGCATGGAAGCAAATCCTCATAAATTACAGCTTTGTGCTCTGTGACTGTGTGGTCTGCCTGTGCTCAGCATATGTGAGAAGACCATATATTACGATTTTATATTTCCCCCAATGTCAAACTATATGATTAAAATACATTTTAGCTGACTTCCTTACTGATATACTTTCTTTTGATATTTTAATATTCCTCTCTTTTTTGTTTTTTTTTTTTTGTTTTTTTTTTTGTTTTTTCTTTTTTTTTTTTTTTTTTTTTTTTTTGGTTTTTCGAGACAGGGTTTCTCTGTGGCTTTGGAGCCTGTCCTGGAACTAGCTGTTGTAGACCAGGCTGGCCTCGAACTCACAGAGATCCGCCTGCCTCTGCCTCCCGAGTGCTGGGATTAAAGGCATGCGCCACCACCGCCCGGCTAATATTCTTGTATAATAAAAAGAATCTCAAAATACTGGTTTTAGATTTTGTTATTGTTGAGCCCACCACACTGAATGTAGGGCCTCACATGTGCTAGACAAGTACTCTACCACCGAACCACTTTTGGAACCCGAACCTCCTTTGGAAAAAGAATCTCATGCATTCCAGGCTGGCCTAGAAAACGCTATATAAATGACAATGACCTTGAACTTCTGATCCTCCTTCTCCCCCACCTTCCAGGTACTAGGATTGCTCGCCACGCGGCACCACCCACTGTTCGAAGTAGTGTCAGGTTGCAATCACGGAACTTCCAGTGTGCTAGGCCAAATAATCCATTCCCGACTGAGCTATATTTCAACTATTTTCAGTCTCCTCCTTTCCTTGTTTTGTTTTGAGGCACAGCCTTACTGACTTCTTAGGGCTGGCCTTGAATTTACTTGGTAATTCAAGCACACCTTGAACTTATAACTCCCTTCCCTCAGCTTTTCATAAAAATGTTTGCTAAAAGCTTCTGAAGTAGCCAGGTGGTGAGGGCGGCCCAAGCCTTTAATCTCAGCACCCAGGAGGCAGAGGCAGGTGGATCTTTGTGAGTTCCAGGACACTCTGGTCTGCAGAGTAAGTCCTGAGTCAGCCAGGGCTGCACTGAAAAACCCTGTCTCAAAAAACAAAAACCTTCAGAAGTGGTTGGCTCAAATATTACTATGCTTTCCCAGCTATAGCATAAAAGTCTAACATGGCTGTTTGGGAGCATAGATGTTCATTTTCCATCCCTGAAGATCAGGGAGCAGCTGCCTTTTAGTTCATTAATTCTTTAATCCATTTAATTCTTTTGTCAATTCTATTGGCTTAAAATTATTATTATTATTGATTATTATTTTGCTTTGATTTGTCATTTTAGAAAATATTAAATTTGAAAATTTTTTACAAGTGTACTTCTTAATTTTGAGTCAAGTTCATTATCTGTATTTTTAAAATTATATATTATTTCTAATCAAAACACATGATCTTAAATTAGTCTCCTGTGTCATTGTCCTTCATAAAGGTCCAGGTAGTGTGTCACTTGATCTTTGTTTTTGTTTTTTTTTTTTTTTTAGTCCTTGCTTCTACCCTAAGACTTTTCTTCCAGATAAAGTTTTCAGCAGTTGATTCACTGTTGGTTAACACAGAGAAAATAGGGGGCTGGAAAGATGGCTCAGCAGATAAGAGCACTGGCTGCTCTTCTAGCGGACCCCCAGGTTCAATTCCCAGCACACACATGGCAGCTCACAACTGTGTAACTCCAGTGGCAGAGGGTTGGACAGCCTCACATAGACACACATGCAGGCAAAACACCAAGGTGCAAAAAATAAAAGTAATCATCACACACAGAAAGTGATTGTCCCATGTTTTCTCCTCCTTGCTCCCAAATAATTATGTCTATGTATTTTCAGCCGTCTACTTTGTAAATCCTGAAGATATTCTTCGCCAGCTGCCACAGCATTGCCAGTGTTGCCAGATGGTGTTTACTGAGTTAACCATGAGGTTTCAGACCCTCTTAAGTCAGGACTCGATCTTCACATGCTCTCAGTTTCTAATCAAAGAAAGACAACTGTGTGCTCCAGTTCTGTACTACTTGAAAAGTTTATTCAAATGCTCGGTTAATTCAGTGGAAGGAGAGTGCTCCGCCCTGAACAAAAGTAGTAGCCAAGGAACCAGGGCACCCAGATTAGGAGGAGAGAAAAAGATCGTATGTGAAGGCTTGGAACATGGTCAAGAAAAGAATTTAAAAGGAGTGTAGAATTATTGGAGTGGCTTCCAGGGAGACTTACCACGGAGAGTCCCGAGGTTCAGCCTTCCTTCCCTTTGCTCCTTTCCCACTCAGGGAAGATTACAGAGGCTGTGCTGTCATGCTTGTCAGGCAGCTGGTGATAGGGCCACAGGAAGTCAGGCTAGGTCACGTTTGAAAATTTGCAGTGAACAGTCTCTTTACCATAAGACTCTGGAGTTGGCACCATCATCCAGCCATTTTGGGCTAAACATATATGGAATGTTTGAGAAGATAGCTCTAAAATATGGTATGATGGGTATTTCTGCTTTTATGATACAGAGAAAAAGCATGTAATATATCCCCAAATTTGACTCTCTTACACGCCACACAGCTGTGTAGAACATTTCCTGTGACCTAAGCAGAAATGTAGAAAAGCCAGTCTGGAAGATAATATAATAAATTAATGACTATGTTTCTACTGCCAAATTAAAGCTAGATGACATAGCATAATGCAAGTCAGGTCACCGGACAGAACTCCTTTTTCTGTCTTTGCCTTATTCATGTTTTTCACCTTTTTAAAAAATGCCCTTTCTTCTTTCCTAAATTTCTACCATCTGTAGTTAGCTCCTGCTGTGGTGTTAGGGCCCTTGTGAGTACAGAAAGCACTGGTTTAAGAGTTTACACTAGTACTTTGCCATCATCATCCAAGCCTCTCTCAAATTGCTGTGACAGTGTAACAGAAGACATGGAAGATCGTACTATTCTACATGCTGCTTAAAAACTCATGAGTCAGATCAGCACCTTGCATTGACCTCTGTTCCTCGGGCATTTGGCTACTGCTTTCATAGTAATTACATCATTAGACTAGCATGGATTTCTCTGTTTCCCACAGTCTTTTTGTTGTTAGTTTAGAAATAAAAGCCTTGGGTGTTAAAGGACTTGAGCATTAAGATTTTGAGTAACTAGAAACTGGTCTCGGGGACCACATCTCCACGAGACCAAGCGTCATAGGTAAATAAGGAACAGTGGTAGAAAAGGAGCCCTGGTAGAAAAGCTGGAGCAGCTTCGGTGAATTGCCAGAGGGAGGGAGGAAAAACCAGCTGGGTTAAGGGCACACCAGCAGGTTGGAGCAGACTGATCACCTTACTGAGTAGTTAGGACTTTGTTCTTCATGCTATGGGGAGACTGAGTGGAGATTTAAGGGCCTTTAAAATGCTGGGTTTGGCGTTCAGAATGACTGTAATGTGAGCCTGGAAGGAAGCAGTATGGAGTCCAAGCCAGAGATGATTGTGGAGTCTCTACGAGGCCACATATATTGGTCTAATGGTGTTTACTAGAGAGGAACGGAATCACTAGACCTTAAAAAGATTTTCAATGCAGAAGAGCAAGTTGGAATTTCTTTAGCATTGCTAATAGTCAAGTGCCTAAAAGGGGAAAGTCAAAAAAAAAAAAAAAGAAAAAAGAAAAATGGAGCCTGAGTTGGAGGTGGTAGGGAGGTAGGGGAGCTAAGGCAGTAAAGTACCATTTTTGTGAAAATTCATCCGTCTTCTGTTTAGTAATTAAAACATTAGTTGACTAGATATTCTATATTTAAAAATAAATGTGAGAAGCTGGGTGTGGTGGTACACACCTTTAATCCCAGCACCCTGGCGGCAGAGGCGGGCAGGAGTCAAGGCCGGCTCGGTCCAGTTCCAGTTAGGTTCTAGTTGGAAACCACTGGCTTAGAGACGTTTATGTTTATGTGGGTACTGTTAGCATGTCTTTAAATATTATATCTATTTATTTAATGTTTATCTGGTTATTTAACTGTTAGCATATCTTTAAATTTTTATTATATCTATTATTTGTTGTATTTTGCTGTATATTTATGTGTGGATATGAGTATCACAGGGCACACTTAGATCGTGGGATACCTTTTGTGAGTCAGTTCTCTCCTTGACTATAAGAGTCCTAGGGATCAAATCTAGGTTGTCAGGCTTAGTGGCAATTACCTTTACCCAATGGCCCATCTCACTAGCTTGTGTGTATCTCTCTAGGTAATAGTGTCATTGTTTCTGGTTCCATGTAAGAATCCATGCTACCTCGAGGGATCAGGAAAGATATCTGTGTCATAAAAACTCAGTTGGATTTTTCATAAAATAATAATAAAATATTAATTATATTTAATTATAAATAAAATTAATAAAAATAATAAAATAGTAATAAAAGATGAAGAGATAGGAACAACAGTTACAACTACCAAATGTATATTTTCATTCTGCAAATGTTTTTATTCACGTCTGACTTGCCTAGACACGGGGCGAGTTACTGAAGATATGAAACTAAGCAGGACACGGATAGCCCTTGCCATCACTAAAGTGGTTGCCATTTCATAGAAGTAAGTGAACATGTGTAAATGCACATGCACACATGCACGTCTGTGTTAAAGGGAAACTACCAAAAGGGAGAAAGTATGTGTGTGGAGATGAGTGGGGTCTTCACTTGTCACCTGCTGAGCCTGCTGTCTTTACCACACCCTTGAAAGTGTCCCTGACCAGGTGTCCAAGTGCCAAACATCTCCATCCCTGTCTTCCCACGATCAAGGCAGTCTAGGAAGATAGGCATTCCATTCAGCCGACCATATGTCTGTAAGAGTCGCAGGATTTCCCTCCCTCTGTCCTCTGCTGAGCATTCTCTGCTTAGATCATCCCTGCATATCATCTCAGTCCCAGCTCTCCTGCCTATTCACTCTCTCTAGGTGAGTCTGTCTGGTTCTGAGCATTTAAACATCAGCTCTATACCAATGAATTGCAAATGTTTATCTCCAGATCACACCTTTTTAAGGTGGGTGTGGTGGCTTATGGCTGTAATTCCAACACACAAGAAGAGAGGCAGGAGGATCAGCACAAGCTTGACTCCAACTTTGTCTGCATTGCAAGTTCCCTAGCTTAAAACTATGACAACAAAAATAACAACAAAAAACTTTATTGGCCACACATGGTGTTACAGCACTCAGAAGGCAGAGACAGGCAGATCTGAGTTTGAGACCAGCCTGGTTTACATAGTCCCAAGACATTGTTGAGAACCTGTCTTCAAAAATCAAGAAAGAAAAAAACCTTAAAAGCAAGAAAGTGCTACTCAACTGTTTTTTTAATTGTCAACATTTAATAGGCACCTCAAATTTGTAATCAAATATAGTTCTCCTTGACAGCTCGCACACTCACATAATTAGTTTTAGTGATTTTTTTCACCACTCCCCACCTTCCCTCTGGCTTGATTTCACTTCTTGATCTGGTACCACTTGAAGGAGCCCCGTATCATTAATGACCACATTTTCCAGTTGTCTGGAACTTGACTCATAGCTTTTTCTTTGTCTCCTCTTTTTTTGGTACGTTTGATCTATGACTGCAGCCATTCCCACCATTCCAGTCCTAGGCCCATCACTGCTCCTTAGGACCACATTCCTGGACCAGCAGCTGGTTTTTGCATCCCCACTCTTCTCCCCATGGCCTGTTGGACCCAGCCCCAGCATGGTCTTTAAAACATTCAATATGCCGAGCATCCCATTCCTCCGAGCTCCCCCCATTCTCCCCTTCACATTTTTCTCTCCCCATCTTCCCTTGGCCCAGTCTCGCCCAACCCTCAAGTTCCCAATTTTGCCTGGCGATCGTGTCTACTTCCAATATCCAGGAGGATTACTATATCTTTTTTTGGGAGTTCACCTTCTTATTATCTTCTCAAGGATCCCAAATTTATAGGCTCAATGTCCTTTAATTATGGCTAGAAACCGATTATGAGTGAGTACATCCCATGTTCATCTTTTTGGGTCTGGGTTACCTCACTCAGAATAGTGTTTTCTATTTCCATCCATTTGCCTGCAAAATTCAAGATGTCATTGTTTTTTACCGCTGAGTAGTATTCTAGCATGTATATATTCCACAGTTTCTTCATCCATTCTTCCACTGAAGGGCATCTAGGTTGTTTCCAGGATCTGGCTATTACAAATAATGCTGCTATGAACATAGATAAGCATATGCTTTTGTTGTATGATTGGGCATCTCTTGGGTAGATTCCCAATAGTGGAATTGCCCCACATTGGAGCACTGGACTGAGCTCCCAAGGTCCTGATGAGGAGCAGAAGGAGGGAGAACATGAGAAAGAAAGTCAGGACCGTGAGGGAACCTCCAGCTGGCGACAGATGGGGAAGGTGACTGAGCCCCACATTGGAGCACTGGACTGAGCTCCCAAGGTCCTGATGAGGAGCAGAAGGAGCGAGAACATGAGGGAGAAAGTCAGGAACGTGAGGGGTGCGTTCTCTCATGGAGACGGTGGGACAGAACTAATGGGAGATCACCAACTCCAGTTGGAATGGGACTGATGGATCATGCGACCAAACCCGTCTCTCTGAATGTGGCCAACAGCGGGGGCTGACTGAGAAGCAAAGGACAATGGCTCTGGGCTCTGATTCTTCTGCATGGACGGGCTCTGTGGGAGCCTTCTCAGCTTGGTCGATCACCTTCCTGGACCTGGGGGGAGTTGGGAGGACCTTGGACTTAGCATAGAGTGGGGAACCCTGATGGCTCCTTGGCCTTGAGAGGGAGGGAGGGGAGGTATGGGTGGAGGGAAGGGGAGGGAAGGGGGAGAAGGAGGGGCGGGAAGGGGGAGGAGGAGTGGAGGGAGGGGGAGGAGGAGGGAAGGAGATGGAAATTTTTAAATATAAAAAAAAATAAACCATGAGAAAGAAAAAAAAAACATTCAATATGATCATAAATCTTCCCAGGTTCAGCTCCTCATTGTGACTTAGCTGCTACAGATCTTTAACCTTGTTCTATTTCACTACTTCTATTCCAGCAATCATGATTCTTGGAGACAAGTTATATTTGGCATTAAGCTTATTATACAATTATAAAGCCAACATTGGGTTCCTGAGGGGAAATGAGATGGGATTATGCTTCAAGTATTGTTGAAGTCTGGGTCACAGTAACATTTTGGCTGGTTTTTCAGCTCAGACCCTTGTCTTCCATGTTTACTTAAGAGCTGTTTAAAATCTTAAGATTTAGGACGACATATTTTTTAAATTAGGTCTGCATTAAGTATTTCAAAAGCTCTATTTCAAAACAAGGACTGCATTATGCAGATTTGGGTGGGTTTTTTTGTCTTACTTCTGTTTTGGTTATTTTACTCTTTTTTTGTAATTTAGCTTAATAGCTAAAAAGAAATTACTACTTAAAATGCTGCATAGTCTTGTTTTTTCAAATCTGTAAAAAGAGGGTTTCTCTTCCATCTGAGGTTAGATTGACTCATGAGAAAATAGTAGATTGGATTTATGACACTGGTGTGAAAGGTTTGAGGCAGAGAAGAGTGTGACGTTTTTATTCAACTCCTAAGGAACCTGAACTTTGCTTCTGTCTGTCACTGCAGGTCATGTCAGAAACCAGGTGTCACTTAGTATAATTGTGTAGTAAATTATATAATTATGTTATGGCTCTGATGTATTTTGAGTACTTGGAAATATGTGGACATATATACATATATATTATAGATCTTGTTGCAACACTAACCTAAAACGGTAAACAGGAAGAGTTCCCTATCCACACCAGGTTTCTTAAACTTTCTCTACTCTTGACGTCTTTGTCAAAAAACTTTTTATATGCCCCTAGTATTTAAATATGAAAATAGCTATTTAATCAAACATTGATGATACATTATACACAAATCTACATTTTGTTTTAAGACAATTCTTTTGTATACATATAATTTTACCATTTATTAAAACAATCATTTATTTTTATTAATGTATGATTGGGTATCTTGTTTTTACACAAAGAATTAAAATCTTAGCAGGATCTTTGATACTGCAGGATGTAGACATCTTCAGAGTTGTCCAAAGTTGGTCAGTATTTATATTTTAAGACTGTCAGTGCCAAGAGCACATAGTAAAAAATGATAAGGGTATGTTAAGGCAGTCTTAGAAATTGTTGGAAATCCTACCCTAGTCCCAAATCAAGTGTCTCCGTGGTCTGTAACTAAACATTTCCATCAGTAAGAGCAGAAAACTTTTTTGCTGTAGTATACACTAAAAGCACTACAGTTCTTAGCATACAGCAGTTTTGAATATGAGCTGAGATGTTTCAGGTGTTGTCCATTGACATTGTGTGAAGTGACAGCATGCACAGTGCCCGTAAATATATCTGCCTTGTGTTCAGAGCCAAGGTTACCATGCAGTCATGTGTTCCAATGCAATATGAGTTTGATTTTCGTAACTGAAAATAATTTTATCACTGAACATTCAGAAACCTTTTACTATTGCAGATTTTTGTATCCCTCCCCCACATTCAATTACACCATCCCATATGAGAGGTCATGACCCAGAAGCTGGGGTCTATCTTTTTTTTATTATTTTATTATCTGTTTTGTTTTATTTTGTTTTTTGAAGACCGGGTTTCTCTGTAGCTTTGGAGCCTGTCCTGGTGATGTGGGAGGGTCTTCTGTTTAAGTTGATTTCATTGGTTAATAAAGAAACTGCCTTGGCCCATTTGATAGGCCAGCCCTTAGGTGGGTGGAGTAAACAGAACAGAATGCTGGGAGTGAGGCAGATGCCTTGGGCAGTCGTCATGCCTCTCCTCTCTGTGACAAATGCCATGGAGCCAGCCACCAGGTCAGACATGCTGAATCCTTCCCGGTAAGATACCACCTTGTGGTGCTACACACATTACTAAATATGGGTTAGTAAAGCAAGATGTGAGAATCAACTAATAAGAGGCTGAAACTAATGGGTCAAGCAGGGTTTAAATGAATACTATTTTTGTGTTGTTATTTCGGGTTTTAAGTTAGCCATGCTGGAGCCGGGCGGGATGAAAAGCAGGCCTGCCCACAGCTCCTCACTACATCCTGGAACTAGCTCTTGTAGACCAGGCTGCCTCTGTCTCCCGAGTGCTGGAATTAAAGGTGTGCACCAACACCTCCCAGCTCTATTTCTTTTCTGTACTTGAGTCTCTTTTGTAAACTGTGTACAGGGTTGACTTAAAGGATAAATTCAGTGAAACTTCTAAGTGATTAAAAAAAATCTTTTGACTAAATAATGTCAAAGTAGCTTTTCTTGCTGTTTCCAATCTGCCCTGGTGCTTCTTGGCTGGATGTAGACATCAGATTAATGTCTTTCTTATTGCTCAGATGATGCTCAGTTAAGCCCTAGAGCTGTGGTTCTCAACCCCTTTTCACACTTCTAGCTCCAAAAATATTTACATTACAACTCATAACAGCAAAATTATAGCTATGAAATAGCAATGAAAGTAAGATTGTGGTTGGGGGATCTCGACAATTTTAAGAAACTTTATTAAAGGGTCACAGCATTAGGAAGATTGAGAACCACTGCCCTAGTTTTTTCAGAAGTACCACTTGCTGCAAACATTTGATAAAAGCCAAACAACAAAGAATGAAGCTCCATCAAAACCCATTCCTAAATGGGAATTGAATGAAAAAGAAAAAAGGAGCAAACATGACTGCAACTAGGTATTGTGGAGGAGAAAGTTTATTATAAACATATGGGAGAGCATGGCCAGAGGCAGGGACCCTGGGAGAGTCCAGAGTGGACATGACGTGACCCTGAGCCTTGTGGGGGCAGGGGACCCAGGTGCAGCAGCCTGGAGGTCCAAAGGTACAAAGAGAGGGCAAGCAAAATGATTGGAATATGTGGAGGAGCAGCCCTGTCTCTGGGCTAGAGAGTTCAGGATGGGGGTGGGGGTATGCCCGCTAGGAGGACCTTGTAACTAGTGGAGTCTGAGGGATGTTTGGAGGATAAATAGGCACTTCAGCCCTTTGTCCGGGGTTTGAGACCAAACAGGAATGTATGGAGTGAGTTAAGAATTATTGTAATGCATGCTGTGTCATATTGGGCCACCTAGAAATATCTTTTAAAATTGGCTTATATTTTATATTTTATTTATTACTTCAGACACATATTTTATTTATTTATTATTTAGAGACAGTATTTCTCTGTATAACCCTGGCTGTTCTAGAACTCACTGTGTAGACCAGACTGGCCTCAAACTCAGTGATCCACCTGCCTCTGCCTCCCAAGGGCTGGGATTAAAGGTGTGTGTGGCTACACCACCACCTTCTGGCTTTATATTTTAAATATGCAGTGATTTGAGCATTACTTCTTTTCATGTGTGTATGTGCACTCACCCACACAGCTCTCCCATGTAGGTGTGTAAGACCAGAGTTTAACATCAGATGTCTTCCTTAGTTACTTTTCTGTTTTATTTTTTATTTTGAGGCAGAAGTGCTCACTGAACCTGGAGCTTGGTGTTGCAGTTAATCAGATTAGCCAGTCAGGCCCTGGGATCAGCTGTCTCCAAGCCCAGTACTGGGATTACAGGCACACATGACTATGCCTAGCTTTTCTGTGGTTGTACAGTGTCTGAATCCAGGCCCTCATGTATGTATGCACAGTAAACACTTTACCCACTGAGCCTTCTTCCCAGCCCTGAACATCGCCCTTTTACTAGTAACTAGACAAAACAAACAATAAAAGTCCACGTGGACAAAGAACTAGCATGTTTGAAATAACTGCTTAGAACAGCTTTTGTTTTTTGAGACAGTTCCTCTGTGTGTAGTTCTGGCTGTCCTGGAACTAACTCCCTTTGTGGACCATGCTGGCCTTGAACATAGAGATCTGCCTGCTTCTGCTGGGATTAAAGGTGTGTGCCACCACAACCAGCCAAGCAGCATTTACTTTTAGAACTTCAATTACGGATAGTTTGGAATGTTCATGTTAATAAGTATGTGTATGTCTGTAAAGTTCACTTTGCTTTGGCAGACAGTAGGGAAGAACCACTTTAGGCTATGGGAGGTATGCTGAGAGTGGTGTCTGAGGGGGCGGGCTAGCCATCTGAGTGAGTACTTAGAGGTAGAGAAGAAGGCCTTTATTTGGTTGCCAGGTGATACATACCTGAAATGGACCATGAACTGCCAAAGGAGACTAAAAGCTTAATTTGAGGGACTCTAGGGCAGACCAACTGTTGTGGATGACTGCTAGCCCTGGAGCCACCTTAATACCATTTTTCTCTGCTGACTGATACTCAGACTATCAACACATCTACCTTATCATTCCCCCTGGGAATGTCTGTGGGTTCACCATATCCTGTTGGCTTCAAATGCAAGTCAGACTGACTGAGTCCTTTATCACCACTTTCAGAGTATTCTAAAGCATCCCATTGGGGCTATTTTCAAAGCCATTTTCCCAGGCTTCCCCTACCCTAATCCATCTTTCTTCCTATGTTTTAAAAGCTTCCTTCCTTTTTTAAAAAATACTTCTTTCAACAATTTCCTTCCTTCCTTCTTTTCAGATCACTTTCTTACTCAGAAAAGTATAAGCCTCTAATTGTTATCACCTTGAAGACAGGCTTAGACATCATTGGTGGAAAAGTAAGGAGGAAGGTTGGAGGAAGGTTATTTAGCAGGGCAATACATTTTTTTGAGCAGAGACCTTGAAATCTGAAATTTAAATTGTCTTACCTATTCTGTGGCAGACAGAAACTAAAAACAAAGACATATCCAGGGCAGGAGAGCTTAGGCAGGAGTCAAAGTTTCTGTTTGGCTCCAGTTTCTGTCCTTCATTTTGTCTCCAGTGTCTCAAAGCTCTCTGCGGCAGATCTACTCATCGTTTTTCTGAAGATACTCTTGCCCTTGAGCTTGTCTTTCCTAATCAGCCTCTCAGGTGTCCGTTCTAAGTCACAGGCTCTACTTCCTTGGAATTCTTACTTTGTTTCCTGGTAAACTTAACCTAGTGTTTGATCATTCTCAGGATTTTCCCTCCAAAACTGTGAACTCCTGGAGAGTTGGGTCCCCGTGCTCTCACATCTCCCACAGCAGATGTGTGTGTAGGACACACATGTGTATGAGAAAAGTAGGATGAAATAAGAAGCTAAGTCCCTAGTTTCTGTTATCAGCTTAGTTATTAATGGAACACACGGACCAGGGATGGAGGAGAGAATATCAACTGTAACTTCTAAGTCTTCTGTATTTGGAATTCTGTGATTCTAATGGCAAGTAATTGACTAACAGAATATGATGTGGGAGAGTGAGAAGAACTGTAAGTTAATTCTGGGGCTGTGAGCCTGAAGAGCCAAGAAGCCATTGCCAGACAAGTCGGAAGGTTGCCAGGTTGGTCAGGGAGTTATGTTAGTGCTTGTCAGTCGGTGAATGCTTGCTGCCACAGGTCTCTAATGACTGTCCTGTAGGCAGTAATAAGCAGCCGTCTTCGGGGAAGACAGCTGAAGAATGGAAAAGAGATCCAGTTGTCATCACACCAGTATAGCAGGCCTACAGGGTGGGGCTGATCTAGAATGAGGAAAGGGCAGGTTCTGGCTTTTGAAATAAAGGCTGGTATCTCTTAGCACAAGGAAGAGGGAACGTGCAGAGAAGTTTTGAAAAGAGTTTGCTTTTAAATGGCACAGAACAGTTAGTAAACTTGATGGAGAATTTCAGCTGCTGCATGTGAGTCGGAGTGGACCGGCTCTGAGCCGCCTCCACGGGAGTCTCAGTACTGTAATCAGGGGAGTCCAGGACTGACAGAAATGCTGAGAACTTGGGAACATGCTCTGGAAGGCAACCCTAAATCTGCGCTCATGGCTGATTTACTTCAGGAAGAGGAAGGTTAGCCGTAGAAGATAGTTTGGTGTGAGATTTTCCTGGAAGCAAAGTAACCCATACTTTGCTGTTTTCAGGAGAGCCTCTGAATTAGAATGAGTCACCATTGATTGTGCTTTTTTCCAAATACACAACTACCTTTTTAATCTTTAATTTTTAAAGAACTTTCTTTTCTTACACCAAGAGTAAACTTGTCATAAGAGCATTATCATCCTTTCCCTAAGTCTGAAGTTAAATATTGCCTTCTGGGGGTAGACCCGAAATACCAGTGCCTGCTGTGATGCTTCCCGGGGACATTATCTGTTTTCTTTTTATAAATAATAACACCACCTTATTTCATGTTTAGTTATTCCCATGCCGATAGAAAATGCATTCTTCCTACCCTCTTTACTCTGTTTTAAGCCTGATAAGCGCAAATCTGCAAAGGTGTTTGGGAAGAATAGAAGTTAGGGCCACACGAGGCTTCTCTTTTTAGTTCAGGCAGAAATGAGACAGATACTACTTTTATTTTTGTTCATTGGGTTTAAATGTGAGTTAATGAGAGGTATTTCACAAGCTGATGTGTTCCTAGTAAATACTGTTCAAGTCTATAATTTCCCCGTGACTCTCTTAATAATTCTGAAAGCCTTCCCTTGGATCATAGACTGGGGAACCCCTGGAAATGTGGCTAATATTTGCCAATTTAGCTTTCCCTCCAATGCACAGCTCAGTGATAAAATGCTACAAGAAATTATACTCTCCTAGTAAGGGTTCTATCAGTGAACTGGCAGCCTTTTTTACTCTTAAGTGTAAACTAGTCACAGGCTATGGAGAGGGGGATGCAGAACTACTGTTGATTCCTAGATATTAAAAAATTTAAATGTGTGGCATTCTGTTAAGTGGTTTTTTTTTTCAAAGTTCCTCAAATTTTTCTTTCCCTTTTCCCACTCCTAAAAAGGGAACTATGAATTATTTTGAAAGCCTGAATTCGTGTATTTTTCTGCAGCTCATGTTGGTCAGTTTGCAGTCATGATCATACACTGCCCAAATCTACTCTTTGGTTGTGTTAACCATACATATGTAAGCAGCTCATCAACACTTTTTAATGTGACTGCATGTTGAAGTCAGCATGTAATGAAACTGTTTTCTTTCATATTGTGAGACGAAGAAAACACATAGATTTTAGGTTTAATTATTTAGTTCTTTGTCATAGTAACTAAAGTTTATCTGTTTCTTTTTTTTTTTTGTAGAATTTAATTCCTTTTCGACCTTCAATTCAGTTCCAGGGGCTCCAAGGGGTGAGTACTATCAATTTAGGAAAACAATCTAATTGTCTGACATACCTAAAGCTTTAAAATTTTCCTTTCATTTTACTCTCTGTATAATAGGTTACATATTTTGTAAGCTTCATGACTAAGTGAGATCTTCTGTCATGTTTAAGGTACTTGGATTATCTTTATGGAAAACACAATTCAGGGCCAGTTATAGGGTTTCTTGCATTTGAACCTTTTCACTGAAGATTAAACATCATGGCTTTATGGAAATATATTGTATTTACCACAACTAAACAATTCTATGCAAGTTAGTACTACAGTTGTTCATATTAATAAAATTTAGCTATGTGCTTAATCTTTTAATTTGACACAGTACGAAAAATGTATATGTAGAGAATGAGCTTTGCTAATATAGGCAGTTTTGTATGTCTGTCTTATCCTACTCTTGGGGTTAGCTTGGAGGTGGTATGAATCAAAACCAATAAGCATAATATATAACTTTTAATTAAGTGGACCTATGAATTTTGTGTTTTTAGTGGATAGTTAGCTTTATAGGTAAAGTGTTAGTGCTACTTTTTATGTTTTTTAGATTTGTTACTTTATTTTACGTGTATGAATGTTTGCTTGTGTTTATATATGTGCATCACATGCATTCGTGGTGCACTCGGGGGTGAGAAGAAAATGGCTGTAGTTACAAATGGTTGTGAGCCACCAGTAGGTGCCTTGAATGGAACCCGGGTTCTTTTCAGAAGCAGCAAGTGCTCTTTACTGCTGAGCCATCTCTTCAGCCCCAGTATTACTTTTTAATTGTTGCTATTGATAGTTAACATTAACAAACTAAATAGGTGTTTATTTTGTTTCCTGGCTTGAATTAAGAAGTTTCTATTCCTATATGCTAGCTATATATAGCATGGTCATTTGGATTACCTAGTAGCGGATTTTAGGGCCTCTAGAGAAAAGGCAAGCTCAAGGAGGAGGGTTAAAGCTTGATCACTGTAAATTACATACTTGTGACTTTTTGTAATATCAGAAATATGAAATTGTGCCTATGTGAATAAATGCAGTCTTTGCAAACCTTATAATTTGAAAATCTTTAGAACCAGATTAATTATACATTCAGTGTACTACTGAGTCTTTTGTATACTGCTTACTTGAAGGAGATGTTTGTATGGGTGTCAGCTTTGCTTCTATATGACAGCTTTACAATGAAGTCCTTTCTTCCTCCTCAGTAACTAAGTGTTCATGGATGGGCCCTAATTGAAACAAGCATATTGATGCTGTACTTGAGGTGCTGGGTCAGTGGTTTCTTTAAGGCTTCTGCAGTTCCCTGCAGATTTTAATGGCATCAGTAATATTTGAAGGAAAGCTCCCTGGCAAGCCTGAGTCATAGAGCCTGAAGAGCTCTGGCTTCCCAGGAAAGGGAAGAACAGCAGCACATCAGGTGCAGTCTGAGCTGTGCTGCTCAGAGCTGGCAGGGCCACTGCTCTCGTCGACTGCCGCTTTTCCTCTGCCGCTTTTCCTAATTTTCTCTTTAACTCAATTGAAATCTCAGACTAAGAAAATGCAAGTAAAGGACATTTTCTTAGGAGGCACCAAGTTAGACAAAGGCTAAATGATAGGGAATAGATCCTTGGGTCTACCAGACTCTGGTTCCAATTCAGACATGCTGTCTTCACAGAGGCATGGGTTTCTACAGTCTACCTCTTACTTACTCTAAAGGGTCCTGGGTACCACAAAGTAGGCAGCTTACAGAAGAGACAGACATTGGGCTTTCTTTTCCAAATACCTTACCTCTCTGCACAACTATCCTCGAGCCCATGTGTCCAGCCCTCTCTCCACTACTTATCTTGCTTCTACCACTGTGTCCCTTGCCTGAATATAGTTTGCCACCAATGTTAATTTAGTTGTACAATGACAGATTAACAGATAAGCTTTCAGTTCAGATTATCTTTGGGTAGTGAAGGAGCTCGAACACACTGTAGACTGAGGGTGGCATGTTTGGCTCCACCTTGCTCGCTCTCTGTATCCCATCAACACCCTGTCCCTTTTATTATTCTCCTGGGAACAAAATTATGGACTCAGCATTGTTTTAGAGCCTGCAGCTGCATTCCATTTGCCCTTCCCCCTTCCCTTTGCAGAGCTCTCCCCAGCCCTTTGGGACTTAGTAAAAACAAAGACTCATTACAGGGGAGAGAGTGGGTTGGCACAGCCCACAGGGAATAAGCAGAGCCATAACTGTGAGGGTCTTCTATACAGTGCTCCTCTGTTTTTCTTTAGAGTCCTGATAATTTAACATCGCCTGTGCTGATTGCTTTTAAAACCCTTCAGAAGTATGCTTACAGACTTTTCCTGTGTGGAAAATATTTAGGGTTTTAAATTGAAAGGTTTAAATTTAGAATTCCCACAAAAGATACTATTCCTTAGTGAGAGGTGGTGTTGTTTTCCATCAAGTGTGATTGGAAATGCGCCTTAACTGCCACGATCGTGCCACCTGTAAGCAAATTTGCAGTGTACTGAAACATTGTTCAGTACCCTTTTAAAGGTGAACGTATTGTGTTACAGATAGTTCCTGTTCGCCTGATGAAATTCATACTGAGTTTGCATGAATATGCTATTCCTCATTGCTAATTATAGGATCTTCCCCACTTTGGTAATGTCTATAGAAGGTCAGAATTTTGGTCTTGGCAGATTTGCTTTTAAGCGTATTTGCTTTTCCATTTGTTTGAACATGTTCTGTTAGGTTGATGTTGACTTCTACATAAATACAGACTGAAACATTAAAGTTGGCAGTATGTTGTTAGAGGGTGGGATCGTAAGAGTCATTGATTACTTGGGTTTCACCTCTTATAGCGGGGCAGTAGCTTTCATAGCAGAACATGAAGGCTGTGTCTTTCAGAGTCATCTCTATGGGACTTCCATGGAGGGGAAGGGCACACAGGACATTAGATGCTCAGCTGAGGATGTTTTCTATAGGGGAGTAGTTGGTTCTGATCTAAGTTTATGAATGTTAGGAACTGAATTCCATCAACGAAAAATATCCTCATTTTTTTTTTCAAGTGTGGGTCAGCGAGTTTCCTTCATGGGTCTAATCCATACCTGGAATACCTACTTGTAATTTAAGGTTACTTGAGATTAGAGGATTCAGAGGAGAATGACAACACAGTGTATCAGTTTCCAAAAGCTGCATCTCCAAAAGTCAAGTAAGCTTACTGAAAGCAGCACTCTTCTCTCTTCCCGTAAACACTGCAAGTGAAGCAGGTGACTTTTTCAAGGACATCTATTCCAGTGAAGTGGGAAAACCAACCTGGATAAGGTTATGGGGATTGGACATTTCTAAGAACACAGTTAGTGGGGGTCAGCTATACCTCAGGTGACAAACTCTTCCCGCTGCATTGGAGACCTCCAAAAGAGTGTTTCTGGGAAGTTCAGTCAGGGTTTAATGCAGTCACCTGTTTAGAAAATTGACAGCTAGCACTTATTTAACAAACTAGTACCCAGTTGACAGTTAGTAGGGTAAGTTGTTACTCTGCCTGCTTCTTGGTTTTATGGTGTTTTTTGTTTTGTTTGTTTGGGTTTGGGTTTCTCATATGTGGCCTCTTTGTGTTGCCCAGGCTAACCTGGAACTTTCAGTGTAGGTCAAACTGACCTTGAACTTAGAGTCCTCCTACCTCTCCTTACCATTCAGTGCTGGAGTTACAGGCAGTCAGCCATCTGCTCAGCTTATCCTTTTGTTTTGTGAGGTCTCCCCAGACTTCCCAGGCTAGCCTGGACCTTGAGATCCTGGCTTTGACTTCAAAAACATAAAGCATGCCCAAGCTTTGGATTAGTGTGAAGGAATATAGAGCTAGGTAAAACATGGTCTTGCTCTTAGAGAATTGTAGCTGACAAACACGTGTGGACTAACATTTAGGAAAGGATTAGTTGTAAAGAAAGGATTTAGCCAGAACCCTCACACAGCACTTCTATAGAGAGAACTATTCTGTAGAGACCGTCAATAACAAGGCTTTGTTTCTGACCGCTGTGAATCAACATTTTAAACAAAGGTTTTTGTGGGTTCAGAAATGGTATATATTAGCTATACATGATCCTATATACCTGCAATGCCAGCATTTGAGATTCTGAGGCAGGAAAATTTAGAGTTCAAGACCCACATGAGCTACTCATCAAGGCACTGTATTTAAGAAAGAAAAGAAAAAGGAACGTTCTATCTTGGCAATAGATGTATATTCTATTCTAAAAGCCTGATTAAGAACTGTGTAGTCACACAACATTTTACACACATAAATAGATGTGAGAGATGTGATAATTGAGGTAAAATCTGAAATAGCAAGATTTTCAGTAGCAAATAAAAGCCACATTTGCTGGCAGGTGGTGCCATTGCAATTGATTTGCTTGTGACTCCAAGGACTGATATCCAGGGAGTGATTGCCCCATGAAAATGAGAAATCATATTAACACTGTTAGGGTATGAGATTGAGGAATCCATTCTGACTCAGTTATTTATCCTGAGATTGCTAACAGGCCTGTTTAGTTGCTTACTTTCTGCCTGACCAGTTCCAGAGGCTGTAACTGATAGTAGTTTTGCATATGCAATTTTTAGAAACTGTCTTAAAACTGTTGAAGATTTAAAAAAAAAAAAAAACATTTTCTATATACTATGTATTTTGTAAACTGAAGGAAGCACAGTCACACAAACACTTTTTCAAGACAGAACAAGCCAGCCAAACAAGTTCTAAATGTATGCCTCCCAAAAAGGCACAATGTGACCTCCTAAATGGGTTTAACTGGTGACGTTAAAAATGCTTGAATAGTGCTATGAATTCCTACAGTAGAGTCATTACCTCCAAAGCACAGAGGTTTGGATTTTGTTTTAAAAAAAAAAAAAAATTTTAAGCTCTGAATTTAGCATAACATTTAGAAATACTATGCTAATTATTTATTTTACTTTGTAGGGCCTGGGGAGAAGATTGGGTCTAAAAGACTAAATTATACAGCATTTGAAATTAGTAGGCAATTTCAACCCACCCTGAATATGCTTCCCGCAGAAAGCCCTTCCCTTCCCGACTTGGTACCTGGAAAGCAAAGATAACTATCAGCTTGGAACAAGCAGCAAAGACAAAAATAAATCCCCAGCACTGCCATTCCTCTTAGATGATATGCTTTCTTTCCCCCTGCTGTTTCTGGTGTCTAGTCATTCTGCCCAAAAGCTGCTGCTGAGGACCTGATACTCTTGTCCATGGGCGTGACTGGTACTAGAGGACCCTTAAAGTTATATTCCCCTCAAATGGTATTGTTTAACTGGTATTTTTTTAAAATTTTGAATTTTATAGTGATTTATGAATAGAGACATTTATTTTAATATTTATATTGAATTACAATTTACATGGTAAGTATTTAAGGTTAGTTAATTATTTAACTTATATACGCACACAAACATTTTTTTAAAAAATCTCATTTTAGCTAAGAATATGAGCTGCCCCTAGACACTCATTATCTCCAATGAATGAAATCATAGTTTGAAGCTATTGTAAATTAACCAGCTTCTCTAATTTTATGTTGCCACTCGTCTCTGCTTTTCTTTCTGGATAAGGACTAGCCTCTGGGCTTTCTAAATGAGCAGAGGCAGTAAGCTAAATTCAGTATCTTCATAGCAGTAGTGTGGCTGCTGTTGTAGGCATGTGAGACACAAAGAGAGTGCCAGGAGTTCAGAATGGCGGAAAGTGGGAAGATGACTGTCTGTGTTTTCAGGGCCTTGGAACTATCTGACAGTGTTTTCTGACTGTAGCTTTGCAGAGACCTCAGTAAGGGGTACAGTAAGATAGGTCCCCAAAGCACAAGTGTGGAGAAGAGTGCTTACCCCACTCTGTTCTTCACTGATCTGAAGGGTCACAGATACTATAAATCAACAATTCCAGACTTCTCTCAGCACCATGCAGGCCCCAGTGGAGACAGAACAAACGAGCAAATGGGACCTTCAGGTGCCGGCTTTCACTCCTAGCTGACATGGAATACATTCTTTGCTGACAGAATTGTCATTGATAGCATTGAGGTTTTTGTCTTGTTTCCCATTAAACACTAACATTTATGAAATTGAGTCATCTCTTTTTCAGATACTATCATTTAGATAACACTCAGTTATTAAAGCTTGGAAAGAATAATTTTGTGCTTCAGTGGCTCTGGTGGCCCTATATACAGTTAATTAAATCGGAACCATTAGCAGTATTGAAATAGCAGTTTGGGCCTCTTTCTATGCCCAGTGTGCATTTATGACAAGATTTTAAGAACTGTATTTGAAGAAAAATTAATCCAGGAAAATAAAAATAAAACTGTAGTGCCCCAAATCTTACTTCAGACAACATTTTTCACATTAAAGAAAGCTGGGCTTTGGCTATGGTGTGTGTGCGCTTTCCGTTTTCACACGTAAGTCTTTTGAACTAGAATGCATCTCATTACCAGTGGGAGCTCCATGCTTATCTTGTCACGGTTTGGGGACCCCTCAAAGTATGCAGTTCTCCATCAGATCTGACTCCTGTTAGATTGGGTTCCTGCTAACAATGCAGTGCAAGTATCTAAGCTGATGAGTGAGATTTCATCTTTGGGGTGTCTTCCTCATTGTTACTAAAACTAGAGAAGAAATATCTTGATAATTTTTTTATTACTGCTAAGCACTTTACAAATATTATTCTTGTCTAATTGCTACAGCAGTGCTATGGACACACTCTCTCTTTCTGATATATGAACTGTTGCTTCAAAGTTGATAGTACTGAAGTGCCAACAGGTGGTACTTGGTGTTCCATTAGCTGGTGGAGGAGGCAGCCTTCAGGTGTAGGCGTCTGGTCTCACCCCTATCTTTCTGTGATAAGTGTTCAATATATTTTTAAGTTTATTCTCACATTCACGCACACACATTCTTTGACCGCTCTCCAGCTGTTAAGGAGCAGAGTGGTGGTCAGGAAGACATCAGAGAAACGTTTTTGGAACTGAGTTCAAAGGGCCACCAGGAATTGACTGGTGAGAGGACTTGAGCTTTCACAGCATGAGCAAAGTGGAAACAGGTGTGGCAGGTGTCGCCCCTTTCGTGGAGACCAGTGCTACTTGTCTGTCAATCTCTTTGGACGTCTATGGTGAGGTCTGCAAATCTGGACTTTGAAAACCATTCCTCCAGTTTTCTTATGATAGCAGGATTCACTATAAAAATATATATGTATGCCAATATATAGACTTTGCTAAGGAGATGATTTATAACTCTCATCGATTTCTGCGGGGAGGAAGCTATATCTGCAGATGATTACCTTTCGAA
Organism: Arvicola amphibius; assembly: GCF_903992535.2. Lineage (NCBI taxonomy): Eukaryota > Metazoa > Chordata > Mammalia > Rodentia > Cricetidae > Arvicola > Arvicola amphibius. The sequence goes on along the minus strand of NC_052049.1, from coordinate 70,896,948 downwards.
CATACTTACAAATTATTCACATTAATATTAAACAGTCTGCATGGGTGAAGTCTGTGCTTTGCAAGACTGAGACCTAAAACCAGATCTCAGACACATAAAATACAGGTGTGGCAGTGTACATCTGTGACCCTATCCCTAGAAGGAGGGATGTATGAGGATCTGGGCTCTCCGTGTCCAGCAAACGTCGCTCAGTGAGAGATGCTGTCACAAAAAAAAAAAAGAGAGAGAGAGAGGAGGAGGAGGAGGAGGAAGAAGAAGAGAAAAAATGAAAGTGATAGAGGAAGATACCCATGTAGACCTGGCCCCACAGTCAAATATCATATATAGGGCATATAAGCAATCATACATCACACACACACACACACACACACACACACGACCATGCTCCAAGACAAAACAGTTACGTTGAGGTCTTAACACACATGGATGTGCACATTCATGAAGCCAAAACAAAAGTTCCAGTGCATGGGATTTATTTTATCCTAACTTCACCTGCATTGTTCATTTTTTTATTATATTCTCTCTCATTTAAAAAACATCCTATAAGTAAACAAAAAGAGGGTTCTTCTAAGGAGGGTGGAGCTAGAGAGATGGCACATTAGCTAGGAGCTAACTCTGCTCTTGCAGAGTTCCTGGCATCCACCTGGGGCTGACAACCATCTCTGACACCAGTTCCAAGGGCTGCAATGCCCTCTTCTGCAGGCATCAGGCACACATGTGGTACACAGGCATACATATAAACAGAATACCCACACACTAAATAAATAAATAAAAACAGACTCTCAGTCCCAGTCCACTGAACTAATGTCATTGCCTTCTAGGAGGTTACACTCAGTGGTTGTCAAACCCTGCAGGAGACCATCATCTGTTTTTTAAGTTTTAGTCTAAGAATCACGGGGTCAGATTGCATTTCAGCATGCTTTGCCAATAGCTGCTTGACAAGATTACCAGGATTTGGCTGATGAGAGAAGAGGTAAATGGGAACGGTGGAGAGGAGAAAGTCAAGGATAGCTCCGTGTTTATTGCTTGAGTATTCAGTTGGGTGGAGAAGTCTTACTCAAAATTGAAGTGGATGAGACAAGAGCATGGGTCATGCTGTGCAGAAGCTGTTTCTGGCAGCTCTCCCATAACTCTGCCAGCCTTCTGCCAAAATGGAGCTGTCTGGTTGCCATCAGCACCAGAAATTTGTACCAAAAGGGTTTACAAAAGGCAACTCCAAGCTACCTTTTTTCTAGTAAAAAGAAGTGGATTTAGAAAGAGGGTTCTGAAATGAAGCTGCACTTACAGACTTTTTCAGCTGTGAAGAACATGCCTTTCCTTCAGTGAGCATCACTACTAAGAACAGCAACAGACTAGGGTGTGTACTAACTCAGTGTTAGAATACACAACAGTTAGGTGCACCATTGTAGCTCTGCAACATGGCAGTGAAATTGTCAAGAGAGCAGAAGAGCACGTAGGGTAATGTCATTTATATCTAACGAGTATAGTCTTGAGTAACCATTCAGGCAAAAGGTATATCACGTGGTTTTCTTACGATAAAAGTATTAAAAAGCAAACACAGTGATAACTGCAGAAGGCTCAGTACTGGTTACCTTTGGTAGGGAAAGGCAGGCAGAGCCTCAGAGGAGACCCAGATTGCTGTAGAATTAAATATGTAAATTAAAGTTTGCTCTTAGTATTACTAACTTAAATGTAATTTGTTATCTTCATAAGTTAAGTGAAAAAGAAAACCAGAACATATTTCAATAGATGGCCTCAAAATTTTGTTAACTGTATCATAAACAAACACAAATGAAATTTTCTGAGATGTCAGGCTTAATATGAAAATCTAAGTAAAAGGCTGAATAATAAAGGTTTAAAAAAATAGAAGCTGCCAAGGAGGATGGAGAAGGCAGCCTTGAGGACTGACTGTTGTAAGACACAGCTGACTGTGCTCCTCGGTTGCTCGCAGAGCTGCTTTGTCATCTATCAGTGAAGAACGACTCCTTTCTGTTCTCTTTCCAGGTCGAGTTGCTAGCCTTATCAAAGGTGTGGGAGGAGAGGTGTGTGCCTTCTGAGTTAAGGCTGGGGCAGTGGTATTGTGAGGGCCACCGAGGGGTGGGGTGTTCAGCCTAGAAAAGACAGATTAGAGAATAAACTGCAGCATTGGTTAGATTTGCAGAGAGGGTGTGCTAGCAGAGTTAGGCTATCAAACTCAATTCAGTAGAAAGTGATTAAGAGTTAAATTGACCTGCTCCATACGCCCCCTGAAAGAAGAACAGTCTCTGAAATATTCCAAAAAATGATAGTCCTGCATAGTCATTCAGTGTTTTGTTGGGGATATATCAGAATGGAAACAGAAATCGTAGCCACATTATGAACGTAGTAACTTGACTAACCAATAGTGGGCACATCTGTACAACTCAGGTAGATACTTTTGGTTTTCTCTGTTGGTAACTCGCTAATATCTATCTTCAAAGATTATCAAGGGAGGTTCCATTTCCATCTGACAGTGAGCATGTGCTGACTTGCTTTGCCACAGCTGTCTGAAAGTTCTTTATTTGGCTGTAGAAAAACAGTTCTTGGGATGCTTGCAGTTTTGTTTCCTGTTTTCAGGGAAGGTAGTGCCTCTGTGTCTTCCTCAGGGAACTTGAAGAAAACAGACTTGGAAGTCCAAGGTTGATGTTAGAGAAACAGCATTTTATAGTTAAAGACACCTTTTTTTTTAATGCAGCTTTCAAAATATTTAAGCTGATTGAGTCATGAAGGGCAAATTTCATAGTGATGATCTAGAATCTAATTTATTTTTATTCATCCTTTATTGTTTCTGTTTGAGAAAGAAAGTGAATGGACGTGTTAGAATTGTGTAAAGTATAGACAAGAAGAAGGGTGAGACAAGAGTCAAAGAAATTAGCTTGGATTTCTTCCAGTCTTTTTTTTCCTATTCTCACATACACAATTTTAAAAGTTGCAGAGCCATCTGGATATGGTGGTGGATGTCTGTATGTAATCCTAGAACTTGGGGTTGGTGGCAGGAAGATCTGGAGTTCATGACCAACCTCACCTACATAGTAAGTTTGAGACTAGACTGAGCTACATGAGACCTTATCTTAAAAACAAAACACACAAAAAAATCTAGTAAACAAAATTTTAAATTTTCATAGGCAGTATATTTATTGATTACTTTTAAAATATTCTATTTTTTAAAGCTATATTAGGAGCATTTTTCTATAGTAAAGGTTACATTGAAATAGCTGCCTAACCTTTTATTATATGAATATACTATCACCCATTTAACTATTCTTTGATTACTTCGACTATAAGTATAAGGAACATCCTTGGGCATTCATTTTATTTTCATGTCTGTTTCCTTAGGGTAGATTCAGAGATGTGGAACACATTAGATCAAAAAATATGAATGGTTTTCAGTGACTCCCTGGAAGGGTGCTGGGTTCTGGGCCCACAGCTTTTCTGAGTGCTTTCAGGAGGCGCTTCCCTGGCCAATATTGAATGCAGGCTTGTTTTTTGTTTGTTCGTTTGTTTGTTTGTTTTTTGTTTTGGGGTTTTTTGTTTTTTTTTTGCAAAGTAATCATTTGATAATGTTTAAAAACTAAAAGCTAGGCTGAAGAGACAGCTCAGTGGTTAGTGGTGCACAGAGGACCTGAGTTTAGTTCTCGGCACCCATGACAGATGATGGCTCGTGGCTACCTTTATCTCTAAGAGATCCAATATCCTCTTCTAGGTTTTGTAGGCACATACATATGAATACAAATAAGATAAATCTTTTTTAAAAGAGTTTTTTGAAAACTGACAGTGTGATCTGCCATATGATAAATACTGTAGCGTGTTTAGATGCTATGAAGTATTACCAGATGTTTGTCAATCCCCATCTGATAATACCAGAAGGGGTGGTTTTGAATTCTTTTCAATTTTATATTCTGCATGTTCCTCCAAACAGTGGAGATAGTCTTTATGTTCATAATGTAAGAGACTCTTTGAGATAATTACCTTATTTCAGTAATTGTAAAAATAATTATAGTGCTTATGTAACCGTTTACATAGTTTGCTATTTGGACATTTCTGCATACCATTGTTTATAGTCTTAATAATTTAACATGCTTGGGTTTCTACACTCTCCTTTTGATGGCTGTCTCCTATAAAGGAACATTACAAACTTAGAAAGGTAGGGATCTCCTCCCCTCCCCACATGGCTGCACACTGTAGGAATTGGGTGAGTTATTGGCTATTGATGAAGAGGTAAAATGATTTACTACTTCATACAACTCTGTTGTCCTGGAGTAATTACGTGCTGGGTGGTACTGCCACACCCAGCTAGAAGTCTGCCACTGTCTAGAGGATAACCACCTAAGTGTTTCATGACCTGCTTTGTCCACGTGCAGTACTGCTCTCCCACTGATGTGTAAGAATGCACCCTTTCTTTCTCTGACTGCATCTCTTCCTCTGTGTGGAGACATAGGCATACCTTGATTGTCCCAATAGGCCAGCCATACCTTCTGTCAACATCTGTATCCATAGCTATGAAATCAAAAATAGTTTTTAATCCTTCATAGGTTTAATATGTGGTTTTGACTTATGAAAATTAAATAGAAATACGTCTTGTAAAATTATGTATATTTTTGGAGCAGGTATTTGGAGAAAGATCTGTAAAAATTCAAATACTAGCAGGCTTCATCTTTAGGATTATGTTTTGATACATGAAGCATGAAAACCAAGAAAATGAAGGCCAACTGGTTAACTTCCTCAGAAATATATATTAAAATAGTAATAATAACTGAACAACTAGTTGACCTCATTCTTTTACATTTATTTTTTTAACTCGGGAGACAGAGGCAGGCGGATCTCTGTGAGTTCAAGGCCAGCCTGGTCTACAAGAGCTAGTTCCAGGACAGGCTCTAAAAAAAGCTGCAGAGAAACCCTGTCTCGAAAAAACCAAAAAAAAAAAAAAAAAAAATTTAAAAGGCAGCAGGTCAGCCTGCTTCTAGGAGTCAAGTCAGGAAGAAAAAGAGTGGCAATAGTGCAGGAGAGTGAGAACAGCCAACTCCATTCCACAGCCGGGAATCAAAGACATGCCCCATCATGTGCATTTATTAAAAAATAAATTTAGATTATTTTTTAAAATCTAAATAGCTTTAAAAAGAAAAAAGTCTTGATATTGAGAGTGGAACACAGAATTAAGAGCTAGCCACCCCTCCATTTCAATTTGGAAATATTCTTCAAACCCAGTGGTTGTTTATATTAGTCAGCATACAGGTTTTCATGGTGATGTTGATTGAATTGAACTGAAACCATGTATTTTGCAAAGTCTCATGCCAACGCCAACCTTTCTGTTGATCTTGAGGGCAGCTCCCACCTGTCAAGTCCCAGTCTCCACTAGATTTACACCACTACTGGTGACTGCCAGGCATAAACCGTAGGTCCGCCAGTATCTGCCTGTAGTTCCTCCTGGCATGGCTGGTGTGGCTTCCCTCAGGGCCCCAGGAGAACAGGAAGAGAGGAGACCTGAGGGGATTTGGAACTTAGGATCACGTGTAACTTTTTTTTTCTTGTAGAACTCAGATTTGAGCTTTGTTTAAACAAACCATCTTTCCAAAAGACCAATTCTGCTTTATAATTGATCAGGAGAATGCCTCATTTGAGAAGTGTTTAGTCCCTCCCTGAGTCCTTAAAGATGCAGTGTGTTTTTAAGAGGTTAAGGAGTGTTTTTGAATGGAATTTGGTGAGGCCAGAGTTTCTGCATTTTAGTAAAGATGAACTACACTTTGTATTAAAAGACAAGCGTGCAATATAAATTTGAGTACCACAAACCCAAGAAGCCACTTCCCCCCAGGTTTTGGGACTAAACATAGCATAAGAGGTTAAAAACTTCCTCATGCTGACGTTCCTGCCTCACAGCAGGCAGCTCTACCCTCCCTCTACGTCTTCTCTGCAGCATCCTGGTTTTCCAAAGACCCTTAAGGGAGCTATTTCAAATTCATTTGTGATTTTTTTTTTAAATCACTGGCTTTTTTTTTTCCCAGATAAATCCTGCAAGTATTTATGAAGCATCTACGATGTCCCAAACATAAATAAAGTGGGTAAGACCATGGCCCTTGCTTCTAAACAACTCAGTCTGGTGAGACAGACATAAATCAGTACTCAGTATTGAACTTCGTAAAGACAGTAGGAAAGGGTGAGGAGACTGTGGGGACCCAGGAAAGGAGCAACTGAGGCTACCTCCCACAGAAAGCAAGGCTCCCTAAGGAGAAAAGGACCTGCACTGAGTCCTAAGTAAGAGAAATGTTGCCACAAGGTAAACAAGAAGTAGGGATGGAGCCCAGTGCTTTCTGGTCAGGCAGTACGGCCTCTGAGAGTGAGGCCCAGTCCCGCGGATGCCTCCCACTTGTGCATGGGAGGAGCAGGATGGAGAACATCAGTGCTGTGTGGACTGCTGTGTTCAGACTGGCGTCTGAGAATAGTTTCCATTTAAAAACTTAGTGATGTAGGGGAAGAGCTGAATGATTTAAGGATGGCATTGGAAAGGGATCAAAAGTAGAAGCTGAAAGACATTGTCAAAAGCACAAGAGGATTTGAACCAAAGCAGGGGAGATAGCTGAGAGCACACACTTGAGGAATAATCAGGGAGGAGGGGGGTAGAACGTGTAGGACATCAAGGGTGTCTGAGGAGAGGAGTGGAAGCTGGGCGCCAAGATAACAGTGGCCTCAGTATCTACAGAGGCTGCTGTCGTAGGAGACAATTTGGGGATGTGAAGATGTCAGCATCAATTCTCTGTAATGTTTTTAGATGTTTAAGGTGATTTTTAAAAAGAACGGTGAGAGTGCTGAGATAACTGCTGGGAGGTTTGGAGTTCTTGCTCTCCGGCACTTCATGTAGAGTCCTGCATTTTGAACAAAGAACTCAGATTTTTCCCATGGTTCTCTCACTTTTTTTTTTTCAAAAGCTGCTTTAGCATTTGGTTCTAATTTCCATTCATTTTTAAATAAAATTTTTTATTCTCTTATGTTCCTTAGGCCACACAGCTTTACCCTGGTGTACTCCAATATCTAATATTTGCATCTTTTCCCTGACAATAACTGCCTACCCTACCCCACCCCAGTTTTTCCTGGAAATGCCCAGCTACTAACCAACTCACTCCTAGCCACCTGGTGTCTTCTAAGTAATTTTAGCCATGATGCTGCAAAGTGAGTCATAACAGAACTGGTGTTGAAGCCCTTTTTAGCTGGTGAAACCAACAATGGTCAATTGTATTTAAGATATATACCAAACTTGTAAATGGGTTCTGATCATCACTTTTAAGATTAAAAAAATTGATGGAAGGAAAGAAAAGGAAGTGATCAGAAGTTCATATGTATGCACACATTCAAGAGGTTCCATTCTTTCACACAGAAGACCATGTCATTTAGTTCTCCCTCTCATTCCTCACAAGTCTTATGTCTAGGAGTCCTGCCGCCCGCTGCTGTTCCGGGTCTCCTACTCCTTGCCACCACCATCACACTTATAGATGTCTATACATAGACACAGTGGCAGAGATCTTAGTTTTATTCAGCAGCATGCCATAGAAATTTAAACAGTACCCAACATAGTAGCCCTCACTGAGTATTTGTGGAATAAATTAATGAAACTATAGTTCTACAAATAATACAAATTGTGAATACTACCATTAATCAGTGTTTCCCTACAGTGGTGACAAACTGTAAAGAACTCATGAGAGGTGTGAGAGTTAAGCTAGGAATCACTCAGTTTGGGGCCGCTGCCCTTTTGAACGGGTTTGCTGGCTTGAGGTGAGGTATGCGGAGACTAGAAGAGAATGCTGTTATCTTATCAGACATCTTGCTAAGGATTAAATCAAAGAAGCAAATGATTTATAATATTTTGAATTTTTATGTTTATTGCTACTTGATATACTTTTGGGAGAATTTCCAGGATTTTTCTTTGTGCTGGCTGCATTTGACATTTTCCACTACCCTCATCAACAAAGTGTCTGTCATGAGCTTTCAGACGGCTCTGGCATGTGTTAGACTCTCTCCAGCCCCTGCCTTAGTTTTTTCTTGTGTTTCTAGACTTCATTTTTACTGCTGTCATCAATGGGTACCTCTACTTCCTACTTTTCTGCCCCACATTGGTTTGTACATCTGGGTTGTTCTGAGGCCATTTCTTTACTTCTCTAAACCTATTGTGTTGGGCCTAGAGTCAGAACAGAAACCCTCATCAGAGCTGTGGCTTTCAGGTTGAGGTTTCTGTTTTCTGTCCCGATTCTGCACCAATACTGTGGGACCTGTATTGTGCATGCAAAAGACATCTCTAAACTATTGTCTATGTTATTAGGAAATCAGAGTCAATAAAAGTCCAGGAAGAGTTTGAAAGCAACAGCGAATTCTAATGCTTACATGCTTCCAGCAAGTTTCACCTGTATCTAAGCTTAGTGTTCAGTAGACACTGTAGAGCTGAGTGGTAAGCAGAGCAGTCAGTTGGTACTAAGGGACATGCTGACTTCCTGAGGTACTGCAGGATTGGAAGAGGTAGACTTCTAGGTCGCACTAGTTGGTTCAGAACAACTACAGCCAGCATAGCCATTTCGTCTAACTTGGCATTTCCCAAACTTATTTGAAGATAGAAGCCCCTTTTTAAATAAAACTTTGCAGCATATTTTGGAAACACTGGTGGAAAGAGAGCAGACACCAGTTCTATCTAGTTCTGCCTGAGACACTGATTGACATTTTTACTCACTTAGCAAATACTGCTTTGTGCTCTGCACCATTTAAGATGCTGGCAGTACATTCACAAGCACACAAAGGCATCTGTCTTTGAGCAGCTTATATTCTAGTGGAGGAAGAAATGCCATAAACATAATAAATATATTAATATTACCAGTTAATGAGTGTTTCAGACAGCCATGAAGGAGAGAAAGTGGTCTGAGAGTATAGGGGTGACAATATTAGATATGACTATAACTTCAAACAGCTCACTGATCCTCTTTGTCTCTAATTTATGAATTTATGAAGACATTTGAAAAAATGACCTGGGCTCCCCTGGTCCTGTGATTCAATTTCAACCCCCAAAATTGCCATATCAAACTGTGGCACCGCTGGTTCACAAATGTCTTATTGAGCATTTACATCACTGTAGCAGAAAAAGTTAGGATGCTCATATAATTACTGTCAAAGAACAGCACTGCCATTTAAGTCTTTTGTAATATCCACAAAATAAAACATTTAATTCAATGGAAAGGCCTTACTGGTTTTGTTTTAATCTAGCATATACTTTTGATCCAATATGGAGTGGAAAGTATTTTACTTAACAGTGGGGAACCTCTGCAGCACAGGTGTCAACTGCTGCTAAGCAAATATCCGTATGCATGTGTGCAGTGTGTGCACACACTTCTGCCCTGGGTCCTTGAGGTAGCAAGTTTGTGAGTGATGTTGAAATGACCTTTTAACAGTACTCCATTGCCACATGCCTGAGCCTGTATCTGAATAATTAGAGCCTTGACTTAACACACCATGGTATACAGTGCCTATGTTAATTATAAATGTCTGAAAGTTTCCTGGAACATTTTCTTCGTAGCTTTTTATTAAAGACAGACTGCAGTTGGGAAGGAAGGTTGTGGATTGTGAACCTAAGCCTTTGATGTTTAGTCTCTTGTTTTTGGAATGAAAAGTAATAACTACTTTTCCAATTATCTGGGTATGGTGATACATTTCTATACCCTTCATTCTAAATGAGAAACTGAAATTATGCAATCATTAATACTTTCTAATAGTATTTATTCTCAAGGGAGAAATTAGATGCAGTTTATTTATATAAGAAGTGTGCCCTCAAGAATGAAATGATTATACAAGGCATCACTTAGGTCTACAACTGGCAAGTTTGCATAGCACCATAGCCCCTGAGCAGAAAAACTGACTTAATGGAAATGGCAGGCTGTGTATGACAATTAGAGCTGGTGGGGAAACAAAAGACTAAACTGGGAGGATTCAGTGAAGGCCCTATCTGGGGTCGGTCTGAGACCTTCTCTAATTCAGAGCCATTACAGAGAGGTAGAATCGCAGCAGAACTGAGAATATGCTCTATTATTCTCCTGTGCCAGGGATCTTGTCCCATTGGGTTTTTTTGTTTGTTTGTTTTTTTAAGATTTATTTCTTGTGTATACAACATTCTGCTTGCATCTATGCCTGCAGGCCAGGAGAGGGTACCAAGATCTCACTATAGATGGATGTGAACCACCATGTGGTTTCTGGGACTTGAACTCAGGACCTCTGGAAAAGCAACCAGTGCTTTTAACCTCTGAGCCATCACTCCAGCCCCTTGTCCCATTGTTTATATGAATAGTACTTTATTTTCATTTTCTTAGGAACCAGCCTTCAAATTGGCGGTACACAGGAAGCAGCATGGTGTGGAGAGGGCATGTACTGCTTTACATAGACTTTAGGGTCAACCTTGAGGACTGGGTAACTAACTACCATGGGAAATCTGTTCTGAGGCCTAATTTAGAAACAATCTAGCAAGAACATCCTTGGTGAGAGAGGAACCTCTCTCAATTTTAATTTTAAGTATTTTAAGCTTTCCCTCTAGTCAGGGGAATGTCTTTAAGGACTCATGATCTATTTGAAACTTTTAGCTGAATACCTTAAGTTTTGTAACTTCCAATTAGAGAAAGAAAAGGAAAATGTGTGCATACGCCATATTTAAAGAACATCTAGTTATTCTGAGGCTCATATGTTCTTGCTTATCTTTCCGGCTCTTTAGTTGTCTCATTGGAAGTTATAAGATTGAAATAAGGGCTCAAATAAAGTAAAATGATTCCTTTCATTTGAAATAGATACTTTATTTCTTGAAAAGCTTAATTTTCTCTTCTATATAGAAATCGATGGATTCTGAATTCCAATTTCTCTTTTAAAGGCGTCCACTTACCTGTTTCTAACCAAAGTTTCTGTATAGCCTTTGACTTCTCAGTCTGGCCAATTCTTTGTTGCTGAGGCTGCACACTGTAAGGTTTTGTCAATATCTCTGACTTCCTACTAGGTGCCAGAAGGATCTTCCCAGACCTCTTAGAGGAATGGCTAAATCACTGCTTGTTCCATTTGAACCTGTGTGCAATAAATTTCAAACCCTTCCGTGAAGGCATTGAGCCAGCTATACAAACATATTTTTCATTGTGATTCTTTCCTATTCTGGTCATGATCATAATATGAAAGTCTCCTGTATCTACCTTAGACAAAACCTGAACATGTTGAGTAGTGTGCACAGTTTTTACTTCATGCAAAATATTTTTGTGATGAAATTCTCCAATTTGAGATAATAGCCTAATTACATGCATGCATGTAAAAATTAAAGTAAAAGTTTAAGAAGGTAATTGGTCTCATCTTTAAGGCTCTAAATATTACTTAAGAAATTTGGAAGATAAGAAAGGAAAAATATGTACTTAGTATAAAAGACTTCAGGGTATTTGGTGAAATGGCTCAGTGGGTAAAGTACTTGCAAAAAAAGCATGAGGACAGGAATTCGGATACCCAAAACTTACATTAAAAGCTGAGTAGGCTTGGCTGCCCACCTGTAATCCAAGAATATGGGAGGTGGGAACAGGGGCTCCCCAAAGCAAACTGGCTAAAATAGCCAGTTCCAAATTCAGTGGGAGGCCCTTCCTCAGTATGTAAAGTGGAAAGCATCAAAGAAGCCACCAGCATCAATGTGTACATGTGTGTGCATGTGTGTGTGCACGCACACACACATACATGCACACATGCATATGCAAAAGTTAATGTTTTTAAAAAGAGGTAGAGCTACTCTATGTTTATTAGATATCTGAGCTAAAGATGTAAGTTAGCTAAAACTTTTTGGTGAAAGAGTAGTGTATATTAGTAGAATTGATAGAAGATTCTAATTCCTTGACACAAATTTACTGAACTCCTACTATATACAGGAAGTATTATCTGATTCAGACACTGGGTATCAGAAGGAATCCTTACTAATAGGTGTTCTGTTCTCACCTAGCAGGGAAACAAGAACTTGAACAAGGCCTCAGAAAAAACCTGGCCTAATGTTTATCTATAATCCCATCACTTGGGAGGGTAGAAGCAGGAAGATGAAGGGCTCAAAGCCTGTTTCAACTTGTATGAGTTGAAGACCAGCCTGGCTACTTGAGATCCTATCTCAAAAACAAATAGAAAGAAAACCATGTCTGCCCATTTGAGAGTTGTTGCCCAGGACTCAGTTTGGGCAGGACTTACAATATGACCTCTGTAGACTGTTGACCCTGTTGTATACACATGTGATTGAATGAAGGAATCATGGGGACATCAAGACATGCTCCAAGCTGTCTGAACTTTTTTTGCCTGTGCTGCTAGTTATTCTTCAAAAGTACTATTCAAAAAAGTAAGAACTAAAGATATTAAATGTGTATTAAGACAGCAAAAGATTAGATTGTGGAGTATACCTCAGAGACCATTTAGAAGCTGTTAGGCAGGGCTGATATCTGAACAGGGGTTATATTTCTACCCACATGTAAGGGCAGAAATGAAGCAAGATCGTGATGAGTTACAGGCATGTCTGTCAGGTTGCTTGAACTATTTGGTCATTTAAATGCTATAGAAATGGATGATTAACTTAGACAACCAGCAAGGTAGAATTTCATAAGCACTGAAATGTTTCTCTGTTTCCCACCTTTTAGCTTGTCAAAATTCCCAAAAATGATCCCCTCAGTGAAGTCCACAACTTTAACTTCTACCTGTCCAACGTGGGGAAAGATAACCCTCAGGGCAGCTTTGACTGCATCCAGCAAACACTCTCCAGGTAAGTACTGTCCAGGACATGCTGCAGGGGGCACTTCCCAGTTCAGATGCTTACTTTTTAATCAACTAGTCTTTTGATGTTTATCGAGTTGAATTATACAACTCATCTATTTAAACATATTGACCATCTGTCACATACTAGAACTTGTGTGTGTCACTGGAGTATAATAACAGTTATAGAATTCAAAAGTATTATAAAATGAGTTTTTAAATTAAAATCAATTTTGAAGATTTTTTAAATGATAATTGTATTTATTTGTACCCAAAAATTTTTGTAACGATAGGGGAAAAAAGTATGTATCCTGCATGTCTTCTTCCTATGCCTCTGCTCTATCAAGTCTTGCCTTGAGAGTTTTCTTCTCGCTTTATTGTACAGCCTGCTGGACACCAGACATTCATTCCAACAAAAATATAAGAAAAAATTTAAGATAAAATAAGAGTAAAAGAGTAGACACCTCCCTGGGTGCCATTACTCCCTCACCTACTTTGACTTAGAAAACTATGAGCCATTTTCTGTTTGTTTGTGGAAAGTGGGAACCCTTGATCAGGAATTTGTATTCTGCCCCATGAAGATGGAAGGTTGTTAGTGTCCCTCCCCCAGTGTAGGGCTTTGACTCTGGAGCACAGTATTAACACCAGTCCATGTCTGTGACTCATCTGCATATTGGTGCTTGAATCTGTAGGAGCCACTGTAAGAAGGAAAGCTGAAAGAGCCAAGACACCTTTCTGAAAGCTCCATGTTGCTCTTTCCATCTGACTTAAACTGTCCGTGTTTAAGTGTTGCTTTAAAATATAAAATTTTGGTATGAACTGCATCCATTATAGGTTATATAGCCTTTTATATTCTGTTCACTTCCATATCTACTGGCTACCTGTGGTTGTGATATTCAGTTTTCAAAATTACATAAAGCTTAAAATTTCATAGTTTACTCTCGCTAACATTTTACGGTCTCAGAACGTATATGTGGTCACCACAGTTACTATATCACAGACACAGGATATTTCTACAACTGCAGGAAATTCCTGGATAGCACTACAATAGACTGTAGAAACACCAGCTTTCAGGGTCTTATTTAACAGGTGACCTGTCCATAGTTATATAAATGTGTTAGCTTGTGGCTAGGCAAAAAGAGAACTGAAGGACTTGAGTTGAACTCTGTGCCCTGAGGAACCACATGAAAAAGTTGTTCTTCCTTCAAAACCATGTCATATCATAATCCTGTGTTCCGTCATAAAGTATGTGCATTTGACCAGTGTGTGGACGTGCTGTTGGCAAGCCTGGAACCTAAGCTTTGTTTCCAGACCCAAAGTGAAAGGAGAGGCTGACTCCCCAAGTTCTTCTCTGACTGCACACGCGCGTGCGCACGCACACTGTGGCACGCATACACCCACATGTGCACCCACAAACAAAAGTTTTAATGTAAAACATACTTAAATAAGTAATATGGTTTTATCCTTACATAACATAGACACTGTGAGTTTATTTGTATTGTACTTACTTAGAGAAAAATTTAAGGTTAGTTATATATAAAACTGGCCATGATGCGGAAGAATGTTGAGAGAATTCGTACAATTACGTTAGTGTCTTTTCCACCAGAAAGCAAAAGCACTAAAAACTTTTGGTTCTCAGCCAGGTACGGTGGCACACACCTTTAATCCCATCACTTAGAAGCAGAGGCAGGCGGATCTCTTTGAGCTCCAGGACAGCCAGGGCTATGTAGAAAAACCCTGTTTTTAAAACTTTTAATTCTCAGTCATCTGCTCCATCCTTTCTAGTCTTGATTGGTAACTCCATATCTTCAAAGGCCTAGACTACCTCAGCACAGGCTGACTATACCTTCAAAACTTTCCTCACATAGAAGATGGAGGAAATTTCAAGTCAAAATCTCCTTTCAAAGACTCCTTAAATGTACTTACACACAAGCTTATTGAAAATGTGTAGTTAAAGACATACAGTGATGTCCACTCAAGTGTGGGAAACCGTGATCCCAACCAAAGAGAAACAAAAGGAACAACCCCACAGGCGAGCTGAAATCCTCTCAATAACTAAGCTGAGAGGCACAAGGAAAGAACTCTGTGGAGCAAGACTGTCGACCTCCACAGGGGAGCACTGCTTAAGATCTCTAGGTCATCATGACTGACATGAGATCAGCTTATTCTCACTTTGTGTGTGCTCCTTCCTAAGAAGTAGGGAGATACGCTAAAACTCAGATTCTTTTTTTCTCTCTTCTGGGGAGTTAAACCTCCTTCCTGGTCCTCTTTGTTTGGTTTATATCAGTATTCAAAGATACTCAAGTCTCCCTTATTTAACAAGAAACAAGAACAGCTTTCATGCACTTGTCCACCGAGAGCCTGGCTTCAGCCCCCGCTATCTCACACTAACTACTCCCTCAAATGTCCTAAAACCAGCGCTTTATAATTCTCAGCTCTGGGCCACTGCTGTCACAAAGTTGCTGTCCTAGTGGCTTCTACAGGGCAGAATGATTTCTGCATCCTTGGCAACAGTGTCATTCTTTTCTTCCTGTTCATGTTAATTGCTGTCTCCTAAGACTCTTCTTGTTCCTTCAAAGTCTTCCACACCCATCCCTTAACCTGCCCTTTTTGAATGCAGTCGGTGGGTCCTTACGGCTGGTGACCTGAACACTGTCTGTTAGGGGAGGATGCTTGTTCATTCCCAGCTACCAAGACCATGAAATAATCAGTCAGAAACTGTATTATTTGCAATGCTGTTTGTCCAATAGCTTAAGCATATTTCTAGCTAGCGCTTATATCCTAAACTAGCCCATCTCCATTAATCTGTGCATCACCACGAGGTTGTAGCCTACCGGCAAAGTTTTGAAATGCTCCAGCAGCGGCTGCATGGCTTCTCTGTGACTCCGCCTTCTCTCGATAGATAGATAGATAGATAGATAGATAGATAGATAGATAGATAGATAGATAGATAGATAGATAGAGATACACACACACACATAGATAGATAGATAGATAGATAGATAGATAGATAGATAGATAGATAGATATAGATATAGATATAGATATATATAATCTTTCAGCTTGGCTTTACTCTGTAAGCCATTGGCCAAAAGCCGCTTCTTTATTAGCCAATGGCAATAAAGCATATTCACAGCATCCATCACCTCCCACATCAACTATCTTTGTTTTTCTCCCTCTTCCTCCCATGACTATCACTGTTCAAATCCCATCAGTTCTGCCTCCTCCACATCTCTGACTACTCTGCTCTTGTTTAAACTCCACTTCCTGTGTCTAATCCTTTCGCGGATCTAATACCAGTCCATGTCTGGCTCATCTGCATAGTTAAAAACTGGTCTCCCACTGTTCACTCCTGCAGCCCAGTTCTTGCTTGGCTGTTCTCCATTATTGTGGTCTTCCTACAACATAGATGAGCTATTTCTCTTTTTTCAGTCTCTTATTCTCTTCAGAATCCATAACATGGCCCCAAAGCCCTGCACGATATACTTTTCTATCCTCAACTTCATGTCTATTGCGTTTCTGTGTCTTATGCTCAGCCTGGGCCTGTACAAGGTGGTTATCCCTCTGGCATACTTTTCGCCATCTCCTCTCGTTCAGGCGGCATTATGATCTGCTCAGATACCACTTCCTCTAGAAAAGCCAAGTGAAGTGTCCCTCCCAGATATTCCCCATCTCTTTCTTGCCTTTTGTTCACTTTGCCTGTCTTTGTCACCCATTAGAGAAGCAGCTCCTTGAAGGAGCGACCATTTCTGCCCTGCCTTTGTCCTGGGTTTTGTTCTGCCCTACATTTATGAGATGAATTAACTATTTTCAAATAATAGTAGTTATAGAGGGAGTTTTTAGCAAAATTTACATCAACATTTTAGTATCATAGCAAAGTTGTTTCCAATTTAGTTTGGAAATAGAGAAATAGGAGTGCCAATTCTCATTACATATTTCCCCAATTACTTTGAAGATATATAGTGTTTTCTTTAAATATTAGTTGTGACTTTACCATGATCTCTAAAAATATAAGAACATAAACATTTTAAATAACCGCTATATTTAAAAATTAACATTGCTGGTTTTAGGGTTGCAAAGTATTCAAACTGTTCCATGTTACTCAAACAAGACCATTTCAGAGTCAGGGACAATATCCAGGGTGCTTTGGTGTTTTATTTTGTTTTTTTATTTTTCAGCAAGAACCACTTGCCCCAAATTTCTCAGTGTTTGCTATGTAGAATAATGATAAATATAGATTCTACAAATTTTAGCTATACTACTAATATGTTATTAGAAATAAAAAGAATCATGGGCGGCCTTAATGTTGTCCTTTGTAAAGCATGTACATTGTTTTCTCTAAAAAAGGTTTTGAGTGTTTCTCATGTCTGTAGCAAGAAAGTTGTTAAAACAGTTGACGAAATGAAAATGTTTTCTAGACTGCTGCTGTTCGCTCCTACTGTGTTTAAAAGTATGATTTGGTCTCCAGGAGCTCATTTTACCCATTTTGTTCATAATGTTAAATAAATAAATGAATGAATGAATGAATGAATAAATAAATAAATAAATAAATAAGCATTTTAAATAATCCTATTTTAAAATTAGTATCAGTTATTTTAGGACTGCTAACTTATTTGAGCTACTGATTTTAGGTTTTAATAAAATTCTTGTTTCCTTTATTGTGACAATGATAGTCATCTCTAACAAAGCCACTATGTCACTTGACAGCTCTGGAGCCTCCCAGCTCAATTGCCTGGGATTTATACAAGATAAAATTACAGTGTGTGCAACAAATGACTCCTATCAGATGACAAGAGAAAGAATGACCCAGGCAGAGGAGGAATCCCGTAATCGAAGCACCAAAGTTATCAAACCCGGTGGACCATATGTAGGTTTGTATGGACATATTTCTCCTTCACACTGGTTGACTGGACTAATTCAAGATGACTGTTGGTAAATACTGGTAATACTAAGGATGAAAATACAGAAATTATTTTTCAGTACATAAAAAAGTCATTTTTTTTCTTCAGGCTGCTGGTAAGTTGAAGAACATTTTAAAGTTTCATTACTTTTATAATTCTTGAACTTTCTGTTGGCTACTTATTTCACAATACTGGGGTCTAGTGATGACACCAAATGAGGCTGTAGCAGTAGTCTTTTGTGTTTTACATCATAGGATGATCTAAGTTCAATGATGGACGGTGTGGTTCCAAAGTTTTTTTATAGAGCTATTTTTATAATCAAAATCTCTTAGACAAAAATAAATTGATAGCCTCATTATTGCAGATTCTGCTTGTGTTTTTACAGGATTATTAGACAGTACTGAATTTTTATTGTAAAAGTATAAAATGAGCTTATTTATGGTGGAGTGTCACAGGCAAGCAGCAGGATGATGATTCTCTAGTCACAATTGTGATCCTCTCATCCTCATCTACCTATTAACTAAGACCCTATCCCACCCTGATTGTCTTTATCATCAACTCACTCAAGTATACATCAGATGGAAGGGAAGTAAGACCATATCAGCAAGGGGTCTTGTGAGCAGGGATCTGAACAACTTTACTAAGTCAGTTCACAGTGAGGACAGATAGAGTGGAGATGGCCAGCTTTGTAACTCAAATCACCATGGTAGAAGTGATGAACAGATAGTAATTTGGAAATGTCAGTGTTTCCAAAACCAGCTTCCTTGCTGATCCAGCTATGTTGTCTTCAGCTTTGAAAGACTCCACCAGTGCCTTTAATAAGTGTCTTTGGAACAAAGCCAATGCTCCCGGGACTTGGTGCTCAGCTTAGATACATTTAGTTTGGTTTAACAACAATTCCTTGCTTCCCCAGACATTTATACCCACAGGACCCAGTACCCTGACTTGGACTGTTACCAACGATGAGACTTCTCCCTTCCCTTTCCTGTGGAGTGAAGTAACAGTCCACAGCCTTCTTTCTTCTCCTTTCTCCTTATTAAATAACTTAATTAGCTGTCTGTGTTAATAACTTAAATCTCAAATTATTTTTAAGTCCATAAGATTTTTCCTCCACTTAACATTTTTACTATAAAATGTGAATTATCTATCACTATCTTTAAAGTGTTTGTTTTAATCTAATACCACCATTTTATAAACAGTGAAGCAATTGTTATAGGGACTCACATCATCAAAATGATTTTCCCCTTAATATAACTAGCTGGGAACCGCAAACCAGCAAAAACTACTATACTCTTCCTATGGTTGGTGCTTAGATGTCTCCTGTGTTCGTGATGAATGTTGTTATGTTTTGATAGTGTGGAGAGTAAGTCAGTTCACTTAGAATTTATACAGCTAGCTTATGCGGAGCGTAAGCTGGCTGGCTGGCTGGCTGGCTGGCTGGCTGGCTTTGGAGAATCTCACACCATAGTCCAGGGTATTCTGGACTTTACTTATCAAACAGGTTGGCTTTGAATTTGCAAATCTCCTGCTTTGAGCTTTCAAGAGCTAGGATTACAGGCATGGGCCCCCATATCTAGTTCATATGACAAACATTTCAACATCTGGAATTCATCTAACTTTGTAATGGTACCAGGAATTTTAGAGCTTACAAGTTTTCTTATAGGGATTATAGTTTACATGTACTTTAGGGGTAACCTGCCTTAACAAACTTCAACTAAACAAAATGCTTTCTCACTCACTCATCTCATCAGATCCCTGTCATTATCTCTGCCATCCTGTGGCGTGTCCTCTTTGTTCTTTTCTTCCCAGTTTTGTCCTCAGTTCCTCTACCACTCAACTATCACTATACAGTGTTCTTCTCTGATCTTCAGTTTTGTCATTAACTGCCTTGGGCATTTTCTCTGAGTCACATAACCCAGGCTCCTTTTAATTTTCCTTAGTATGGCCTGTGTCACAACCTTTTAGTTATTTGTATTGTAATATCTGGACTGCCTCCAGTTTCTCACCAAACAGAATTATTAGTCAAAGCCAGAACAACTCTGAAGACCCTATGTTCCTATTGGACTTTCTTTGTTTACTTTTTATTCTACCTGGATATGTTACATTTGAGCTTTTTATCACCTGTTATTTACAACATGGTCCTTTCCTGCTGGGCAGCTCATTTGTATTTTCCTACTTTTTATAATACCTGGCTCATTCAGCTCTTTAAAGTGTTTGTCAATGATTTCTCTATGAAGTAGGTTGTGACTATCTCTCCATTTTACACACCAAGTTGTTGGGCTCAGAAAAAAATAATAATGATATAGGCATGTCCTCATGAACAAATTGTATTCTCATTCTTAAACAGCAAGTTACCACTCAGCTTATAGTTGACTGTACCTTGTAAAATGACACCAGACACTCACCTCTGCCAACATAGGTACCTGCAGAACAAGGTTTCTTTCAGTGGTGTGACCCTGGGTGGAGGCAGACGAGAGTCACGCTGGCCCTGCTGTGGTGTGGTGTGGCGCAGTGCCAGGCTGGGCCTCTGCCAGCTGAGCTAAGCCGCACAAGCCATGCTTAAGGGATAAAGTCTGAAATGTTAGGATCTAGGGGTCATCTGCCTAGTTTCCTGGGCTGTGAGCTTCTGAAACTTTCCAGTGGGGGACATAAATCCTGTTTGTCTGGAGAGGAACCAGGGATGCTTTTACTTAGACAACGTGGTGGTATCTTATTTAGTAACACTTCATCTTTGCTCTTGATGTTTGTGTCAGTGGTGAACATTAACATTTTTCATAAGGAAAAATCACTAACCCCTACCTTTTGACTTTTACCTAAATTCTGGAATTTTGTTGAACTACCATTTTTGTATATTTTGATACTTATGCAGGTACATAAAATAGCCCAGCAGATCTAATATCTGTGATTGTCTTCTCAATTTTCCACCTTCCTTATTTTTGATGAGTTAGTATATCTGAGTGATGGAACTAGTCATTGGCTACCTTACTTTTCTCAAATATTAGGTAAGGAGTTACCCAAACTAGAGAACATCTAAAGTGTGTTGTAGCTCTGACATTTTCATGCCTGTTGAGGACGTGTGTGTGTGTGTGTGTGTGTGTGTGTGTGTGTGTGTGTGTGTGTACTGAAACTTTGAAAAGTCCCACAGGTGCCAAATGGCACCAGCTGAGGCTATTGTATAGATTATATGTTTAACCCTTCCCTGCAGATAGTATTTGCAACCTTGGTCTCTGTTGCCCAAGGTGTTAGCCCGTTTCCATCAAGCAGGAAAACTACGACAGAAAATGATTATAGTTGCTACTTTCTTTCTGATGGCTGTGTTTACATTTTCCTGTCATATTTTTGACTCAGAGCCATTGGCTGAAGGATAAATAAATAATTTTACCGTCTAGTATTAAATGGAAGAACTAGAGATGGACTCTTAAGTGTAACAGTGACTCAGATATAGTCCCAGATTAGCCGACTCTGTTGGTACCACTGTGCTGTATATAAAAGAGCCTGGGGAATTGATTAGCAGTTGGGTCTGGGAAGAGAATTAGGTTTTCCCACAGGTTTTACTAAAAAGGGCCTTCCTGAGGCAAATATTAAAAAAAAATCCAGCTGCCCTGCCTTCTTTGCCCATCTTTCCTCTTTACTTTTTTTTCTGTTAGTATTTATGTCATGAAGTTTTCCTCATCTGTAGCCTCTCTTTCCTGAGACTCCTGATTGAGAGATTGGAGAGTTGGATTAAGGTTTGGAGAGACAAAGGCAAGTGGTGTTTAAATGTAATTCAGCACCAGTATGTTGTTGTGTTCTTACAATCATTTGAAAGGAATGGTCACCCAGCAGCCAGACCCTGAAAGACTGGTGACGTTGGTGTACTGGGAAGAGGCATCAGCCCAGCACTAGGCCCACGTTGTCCTCTCACGCATCAGAATCCGTTCTTCTAGCCACCGTCATGCTGGTTTCCCTCTTTGGGCCTGTTAGCCTCCTTTGTTTTTCCTGTGCTTCCTTCTGGGAGGGTGAGAGGAAACCCAGCAACCCCTGGGAGCCATTTTGAGAACAAGGAGCTGAGGTAAATGAGGTAGAAATGGCGTGACAAGGACCAAGTGACTTCTACATGACAGCATGGTTGGGAAAGAAGTTAAGAAATTGGCAGGCAAAGACAGAAGTGTGGAATTTAGAGTATTTCCTAAATTTTCATGACATTGACCCTATTTTTCCCCAGAAATTTCTATTGAATGATCAAAGAATGTGATGTTAACACTGCCATAGCTGAGAAATGATAGACTAAAGGGTTTGCGTTATAGATTTGTATGTGTCTTCGAACTGGCAGTCTACAATGTGGGAAAGTACAGCCTCTGGCCTCTGTGCTTGCTGGCTTGCTGGCGTTTGCAGTCTTAGCACTGACTCATTCTGCTGGTGGAAAGCAGCCACGGCCTTGCCCTCACAGAGCATACAGCCCCACTCGAAACAACAGGAAAGCATTAGGCATTTGTTCATAAAGCCTTTCCCACGCAGAGGGACAAGTAAGGCGATTTGGGTGTGACCACAGACCTGCCCACTGTGCTAAGTAAGCACTTCGCTATTTTGAGCATTCCCCACTGAAAACCCCAGATTTCTCAACTGTGAAATGGAGATAAGGCTTACCTTGAAGAAATCACTGGCATGAAGCCCTTAGATACATAGCCTTTCTTTCACTATACCATAATCGGTACATGATAAATATTAGTCTTTTTCCATCTGATCCAACTTTTTCTAAATTATAAAATATATAAAAAAAACAGCTTTAAATCGTTTCTTAAAACTTTACGTAATTAGTTTTCCTTATCATGAGCCAGGCCCACGTAGTGTTGTGTCCCTGCACTGTGCAGTAATTGCATCTGAGACTTGCCATCACTTACGTTCAAATTGCAAAGAAGTTTTCCAGCCATGAGGTGGGATGATATCTATGTTTTGTCTGGGCCCAGCCTGGACAGAAGCACTAGTAAACAGAGCTCCTGAAGCCAATTTGTCTGTGGACCCAGCTCATGAGAGTGGCTTTTACTTGTCAGTCATTTCTACGTTTCGGTGTTGCTCCTGGTGAAGTCACCCCAGATGATGCGTCACTCCAGGTCCCCCTCTCCGATAGGGAGTGGAGTTGGCCATGGTGTGGAGTAAAGAAGCTAAGAGATTCTACTTCAGAAACTGTAAAAAGAGATCCATACTGCTTTCTGTCCCACTTGAGGCTGAGTGAGGTGCTCTGTTTGGACAGATTTGAGTACAGAGGCCTCGGGTCACTTCTGACACCACACACATTCTCTAGAAGTCACCAACTGTTGGTCTTCTGTCCAAGCAGAAGGTGGTACTGACACAGTGACACTGGCCCTGAGGGAGTGGGGTGCCTTCTACCATTTCCCATGCCTATCTGTCCTGCTTGTGTGGTTTCTAAAGACAGATGGATTTGTGTTCTCTTTCTGAGAATGTGGGTCAGTTGATTGGTCAGTTGGTCGGTTCGTCTGACTTTACTCCTCATGTGTGCTGTTGCCCACCAAAAAGGACCATCTCGAGTAGTCACCTTGTAGATGTTCTCTGCTCTTTGTGATGGCTGTGTTTATGGGTTTATGAAACTGCATCCCTGGCTTAGTCAAATGCTTTGTCTTATGAAGTCAGGCATGCATGTCTCCATGTGCTTGGCAATGTCCTCTTGGTATATGAGTTCCTGGTTCTACTCACTTTTTTATAAGCGATGCATTACGTGAAGGTTTAAGTACTATAAAGTACACAGGAAAGCATTGAAGTTACTTTACTTCTGTATGTCATCAAATAGTCAACAATCTAAAATTTTCTATTCTGTTGTTTTTATCACTAATTATTATCCACATATAGCTAAATGGCAAAAGTACATCTATAATACATATTAATTTTAAGAAATAATTCTATTAAAAATTCCTGCTCCATATTATAGGAATTCTGTTAGAATACTTTCTGTTGTTATGTTTCATTAAGGTAAAAATTGAAATAAAATGATCTTTCTTTCTTCTGGACATAAAAGTTACATAAATTGGGTTGTGGAAGCTGACATGCTCCTTATATTCTAGCGCACAGATTTTTAACAGTGTCTTCCCCACTGGACTTCAGGGAAAAGAGTGCAAATTCGGAAAGCGCCTCAAGCCACCTCAGATGCAGTGCCTGAGAGGAAAAGGTCAACCCCCATGAACCCTGCAAATACAATTCGGAAGACTCATGGCAGCAGCAGTGTGTCTCAGAGGCCATACAGGGACAGGGTCATTCACTTACTGGCGCTAAAAGCCTACAAGAAACCTGAGCTGCTTGCCCGCCTGCAGAAAGATGGTGTCAATCAAAAGGACAAGAACTCCTTGGGAGCAATTTTGCAACAGGTGAGGACAACTAGGCTTCTGTGTGTGCCTTTTGGGGAGATCCACTTAGGAACACATGATGGGCTGTGGGTGTGGCTTAGTTGTAGAGTACTTCCTCAGTGTGCTTTAAATTCTGTGTCTGATCCCTAGTACCTCATAACAGGACATTCCTATAACAGTACTCAGGATGTGGAGACAGGAGAACCGTCACAAGTTCAGGATAATCCTGAGCTAGAGTGAGTTCCAGCCTGGGTAGGCTCCTGTCTTCAAAACAACATATAAAATCTCTGCCTATTGCTAATATTGTCACTGTTTTTGAGATAGGGAAATTTCATGTATAAATTTAACTTTAATATTATTAGGTTAGGGCGTCTTGGGCTGTTTTCTTTTTTTAAGATGGAGTACTGCTAAGTTTCTCAGACTTGCTTTAAACTCAGTTTTGGTGATCGTCCTGCCTCCACCCCCTGAGTGTTCATAGTACTGGTATGTACCACTATGTCCAGCTTAAGTCATCTTTTTTAAAGCATTTCATTAAAAGCTGTTTAAAATGTGAACATTATCCTCATTTGGTTAAAACTTATTTTGCCCAAAATTTCATTAATAACTGGGGAAGTTTTTGTTTGTTTTCACCTTAGACACCTAAACTATATATATATATATATATATATATATATATATATATATATATATATATATATATCACTTACATATCATTGGTTTATAGAGGCAAAGTTGTATGATGTCCTCTGTTGGTCTTCCGTTGGTATAAGGCACAATAATACTTTTGCCTAGTAAATCGTTTAGAATGTGCAGTTACTTCCATATTCTTTGAAGCCCTTATTACTTTGTATCTTTTGGCCATTTGTGCAAGATCAGTCACTTGTCTTTATTAAGGGATATGAGTATTTCAGGAGTAGCTATCAGTTACTTTATAAATACATACTACAGTGTGAAGTACGCATTTTGCTTCTCATTAAAGAACTATCAAATAATGATTTCCTATATTTTTCATACTTACTTCAGGTGATGAATGTAAATTGAATCTATCTTAAACAATTCCATCTATTTTTTCTAAAAAAGTAATGACATTTTCAAAGTTGTTCTTAATTTCATCATTTTTAAAATTCCATATTTTATTTGATAACACGAAATACAATTTTAAGTCTATTCTCATTAAGTTTTATCTTATGTTTAAAACAGTACTATAATGTTATGAGAGAGTAAAACCATTATCTACAGGTTGGGATTAGCTAATCCCTCAGTCATTTGGAGGGATCGTTATTTAATTTATATGTCCTTATTAAAGCTAAAAAGAAAGGATAAAAGGGAAAATGAATGAGAATGAAAGTGTGTGTTAGTTCAGTCTTCTGTTGAGGGAAGAGTCAGGTTGCATATCACAAAATATATGGTAAATTCATTGGTAAATGCATCTACAGGCAATATTAATTACCTTCTAAGAGAGAAGAGAAATAAGGCAGAATGATGGAGAGTAACCTCATAGAAGCTACCACTGTACATGGCAGTAACTCTGTGATGCTGGGAGTCTAGATAGCCATATCTTAAAATGGATATATTTGACCCTGTATGTGCCTCATATCATTTCATCTTCAGAAGAAGGAAAACGGACACACAGTAAGAACTTTGATTGAAGCCAGTTCTTACGTGTCCATTCCTTATCCTGAACAGCTACCATGACTTCTGCTTCATGAAACTGACCAAAACTGGCATGGAAAGGAATAGAGTAACAGAATAAGCAAATTATCAAAAAAAAAAAAAGTGGTTATTTTGTCACCAACTAGTAGCAAACACGCTAGCTAATGATCAGTTGTTTTACCCATGCCAATGGGTGTTTTTGCTGATTTGTTGTCTATATTGTAGTTTTCTTTGAGTACCCTGTGAATGTTGTGAATTAAGATATTAAAATACTTGTTAATATGCTAGATGTGATTTAAAACTGTTTACCACTAAGTTGGTGTACAAACGTATAGCTTCCTTTTCCTTAGAATGACTTTTCCTGGAAAGCCTTTTTTAAAAAAAATCAAAACAACTCAGTTAACCAGAATCTTAACCTTTGGGTATTTGTGTCAGACTCACATTCATTGCTCATTCATCTGTCCATTGAGTGCAGCTGGTTCTCTGTATCAGTGGGGTCTATATGAATTCTACTAATTGAAGATTGCAGTTTTTTAATTGCATCTATACTGAACATATGTAGACTTTATTCCTCAAACAATAGCATATAACAACCTTGTATATAAATTTATATTTTATTGGCTGTTGTAAGTAACCTAGAGGTTGTTTATAGTATATGGATGATACTTAAATCTATATAATTTTACATGAAGGATATGGGGCCATACCCTTTGAACACAAGGGGCGACTGCACCTGGATTATAGCAGATAATGTGTTTCCCCACCACATGGTAATCCCTGCCTCCTGAAGTATATCTACAAGGGGCTAGGCAAGAGATCTACTCCTAAAGGTGAGTTTAGGGAAACTCTTTCTCGGATGGTTATCTCTTAGCTGAAATGAAAAGCAAAAGACAAGAAGAGTCATCATTTCTGGAAGCCTGGCAGAGAGGAAAGAGACTAAATCCCAGAAGGCATTGCAGACCAAGGCTAAGGAGATTATGCTGAGAGAGATGGGAAGTAGCAGTGGAGTTTAAGCAAGAATATGCTGTAATCTGATCTGTACTTTCAATAAGACCATATACTTTCATGTCAAGAATGGCACAAGGGTTGAGAATGGAAGAGAACAACTACTTAAATAAGTCTATTGTAGAAATCAAGGAGTGATATGTTGGCGGCTTGGTCTGGTGGAGTTGGTTTCATAGATTAGAGCTACATTTTGAGAAAACCTTCCTAACAGAGATGAAGAAAAGAAAAGGGCCTGAGCTTCTGGGTAAGTTTGTTAGTGGATGTTGAGCTACTGATTAGAGAAGTGCAGAAAAGGGACAGGTGTGAGGGTGTGGTAGCCAAGAGTTCTACTGAGATTCTCCTTGGAAATGGTGATGAAACAGATCCAAAATCGATGTCAGTAGGTAATCCACATATAAGTATTCAGAGGACATTTGGGGCTAGAGCCATACATTTAGCGATTATCATATAGATTGGGCATTGTAAATTTTAGTGAGTGAACTCAGGAAGGAGAAAAAAGAAGAAAACAGGGCAAGAGGAAGTTACTGAGTGCATCCCCATATAAAGGCATGAGCATAGGAGACTTAGAAAAGGCCCTGAGGGGAGGGAAATGACCAGAGATTATCCTTACGGACCTCAAGAGGTAACTGTGCTGAGGACGTGGTGTTAGTTTGTATGTTGTCGGAGAAAAGGAAAGCCATTGTTCTGTACATTCCACTTCAAAGAAAGTCTGCCTGCATCTTGTATTCATTTATTTACAAAATTGAAAGGCTGCCTTATGACAACATTAATACTACATTAGTTCTCATAAGAGACAAACTGTTAAATCTGACAAACTTTTTTAAAGACACAACAAGTCAAATTACTGAAAAGACCATTCCCAAACTTATGGAAGGAATACCTTTTCCCTAGCCTTAAGTATTTTTGGTGTGTAGGAGGGAAACTTGTTGAGAGGGAAGAGAAAAGAGAATGCAGGATTAAAAGGACTAGAACTCATTATATAAAGTATGAAGCTGTCAATAAAAATTTTTAGTGCTTTTGGTTTGGCCATAGATTTGTGAAGCGACTACACTATTGACCTGGACATTCTAGAAACTGTAGTTAGGGGTTGGAAGAGATCTCTCTTGGGAATAAGCTCTCTAACAGAGGTCTGAGGGGCCTTTAGTTTGTGATTTTGTTTATTGGTCTGAGGACCTTGAATAAATGGTTCTTCAGAAAAGCTGGCAGATAAAAGAAATAAACTTAGTTATCACAAAAGTAATAAAAAGCAAGAATGTCACAATTGGTAGTTATTTGTAGAGACACTTTGTGCTGCTGTTTGAGAGGTGATTACTTGCCATCTAGGATCCTGATTTCTGCTTAAATAGAAGTGACCAAGGAATTTTATAGTGATTCGGCGGCACTGGAAGTGGCTCAGTGAGTATAAGTGCTTCTCTGCAAGCCTGGCTGTTAGAGTTGGTCCTCGGAGCACACCCGAAGGTGTAAGAGAAAACTGACCCCACAGAGTTGTCCTCATATGAGTGCCGTGGCATGTTTTAGCTTACAAAATTATATGTATACAAACATCAAATGTTAAAGAAAACATACAAGAAAGAGCATGAGGATGGTTGTTTTCTGAGGCTATATTCCTTTACTTCATATGGTATTTTCCAGTTCCATCTATTTTCCCTGCAAATTTCATTTTTCTTAACAGCTAAATAAAACTTGTGTGTGTGCGTGCGCGCGTGCATCCATGTACACGTGCGTGTGCACGCGCAGGCACCAGATTTTCATTATCCGTTCCTCAACAGAAGGTGGACAGCTAGCCTGGCTTCATTTCCTTTCTGGTAGGCATACTGTAGCAGTGAATGTTATGCACAAGTGTCTGTGGTAGGATGTGGGGTCCTTTGAGTATCTTCACGGGAGAATCATAAAAATAATTTATACAGCCAACAAAAATAGCTGATGCTACATTTGCACTGTGTTCCAGGTGGCCAATCTGAATCCTAAGGACCTCTCCTATACCTTAAAGGATTATGTGTTTAAGGACCTGCAGCGAGACTGGCCGGGTTATAGTGAGACAGACAGACGCACACTGGAGTCGGTTCTCTCCAGGTCAGACCCTCTTCCCTTTGTCTTTACAAATGGAACAGATAAGTAATATTCTGGTCAATGTCCTCTTTATTACCTGGAAAATGCATTTCCCTTACAGGAAACTAAATCCGTCTCAGAATGCTGGCACTAGCCGGTCAGAGTCTCCCATGGGTTCCAACAAAGATGCTGCCTCATCTCCTCAGGTATGTCAGGAAGTTACAAAACCCTCGGCCTGCCCTGCAGCTCAGCGCAGTCAGCCAGCCATTCTCTAATTTGTAAGTGACGGAAACCGCACAGATGACCTGGCCAAAGCCCAGAGCTAAGTCCTGGCTAGACTTGCAGTTTTGACCTCATTTAGAATGCTGTGCACTGTGCTGCATTGCTTGTCAAAGTGCTTAACATGTAGACCTTGCTTGCCACTTTTAAATTTTAAATTTATTGTAAAATTATCTGCTTTTCAGTTTGGTCGCTAACTAGAAGACACATCCAGTTCCATATAATTCTCAGGTTATATGGAAAATTGAAGATACTTGATTTTGTCTGAAATGTGTCTGAAGGAACATTCTTGTAGAAAATATATTTAAAGTTTTTTTTTCAATTTGACAGTAATCAAAAGACTCATAATCAGACCGCATTCTAGTTTAGAAGCATCTCACTGGGATGTCTCAGGGAGATCCCCTACCGTGAGTGCCCTACCTCACCCCCATACCTAGGGGGAAGCAGACAGATGTCTGAGGAGCACAAGCAAGAGGCTAGCTGTGTCTCAGAGTGTTGGATATCACTGTGAGGATCCTGCACAGCCGAGGACAAATGAGTAGGTCCAGCTTCATGTGTTGGGAGTCTGTCACTTTTAATGACAATTACTGTGAAGCTGTTTCATCTATGATTGAAGTACATACTCCATACTAAAATGAAACAAATGAATTAACAGATTGATTAACTATTCTTCTTAAGTTCAAGTACAAAATATAGCTGGCTTGTAATTTTATACTTTTCAATTGTTCATTTTCCTTTGTAACTTACATAGTGTTACTGTGAGTACTTTGTTACTTACATAGTGATGAGCTAATAAAGCAAGATTTATAAGTATATCTACCTCATTTTAATGAACCAGTCTTCATAGACTTGAGTTTACAACATTGTGAACACATATGTACAGTGAAAAATTAAAATGACATTTCAAAAATGATAGCTGTATTTAGAGAAATGAGTGTAAAGATGAGCTAGTTCACAGTGTGATGATAAAACTGATAAGTGGCAGTCAACATATTTACAACTGGAGCGCTTTAGCCGATCAGAGTGTGTCCGTTGCCCTTTGCCAGCCTTACTAGTGCTCACAGAGTCAGATGGTGCAAACTGCTCTCTCTCCCCACTTACTGGAACTAGGACAGCTGCAGCTAGCATGGGGGAATGGTACTTATATTTAGTACTGTGAGTGTCTAATGCACATAAATCAGAGTAGTCTCTGGGATTGAGGGGAGCCTGCAAGATATAAAAGTACTATTTGGGCACTGTTCCCCTATTCTTCTGTTGACAGAGAAACTAAAATTGGATTTTATGTTTGCTTGGGGGTTCTTAGAGTGTGTGTGTGTGTGTGTGTGTGTGTGTGTGTGTGTGTGTGTGTGTGTGTGTGTGTTTTCTGGGAGGTTCTTTTTTGAGTAAAAGTATAGTATGATGAGTAAGGCTACTCATCCTTTTCTTCCCCCACCTCCAGAAACGGCCATTGGATTCCGATTTCATTGATCCTTTAATGAACAAAAAAGCTCGAATATCTCACCTGACAAACAGAGTCCCACCAACATTAAATGGCCATTTGAATCCCACCAGTGAAAAATCTTCTGCAGGCCTCCTACCGCCCCCTGCAGCTGCAGCCATCCCCACGCCCTCACCACTGCCTTCAACCCACCTGCCTGTCTCAAATCCTCCTCAGACTGTAAATTCCAACTCCAATTCCCCTAGCACTCCAGAAGGCGGGGGGACTCAAGACCTACCTGTGGACAGTTTTAGTCAAAACGGTAGCATTTTTGAGGACCAGCAAGACAAATATACCTCTAGGACTTGTCTGGAAACCTTGCCCCCTGGCTCAGTTCTGCTAAAGTGTCCAAAGTCTATGGAAGAAAACCAACCAGTGTCTCACAAGAAGTCCAAAAAGAAGTCTAAAAAACACAAGGAAAAGGACCAAATAAAAAAGCATGACGTTGAGACAATGGAGAAAAAGGAAGAAGACCTTCAGAGAGAAGAACCTGCCAAGCTGAGGAGCTCCAGTCCAAACCCCAGTGAAGGTATTTTACATTTGTTTAAAGTGTAAAAATGAACTGGGCAAGCATGAGCTGTAGATGACACTCTGTAGAATAATCCTTTTAAAGCAATTGACCTTCTATTGAATTAATCTTAATATTGTGCTTTTGTAGCATCTGGTTTTCCTCCTCCTTGTAGCTGTCACTTCAGTCTCTTTAGCCAAGTATTAAACATGATTTCTTATGTAGATTTATAATGGCATTTTAAAGTGACTTTGCCATTCTCCAATGCACCAATCCCCTTTGATGCATTGTCCTTCTCTGTCATATTGTACAACTTCAGTGTAACAGGTACGTGCCATTCTTGAGCTGATTGAAACAGATACACAATAGGCAATAGCAATACCCATTTCCTTCCTTTTGAGAAGCCAGAAGTGCTCCTGCTGTAATTAATATTAGCACAGAAAGACTGTCAAATTCTTTGTAAACAGGCAACCTCACATCATCATCATTGGCTGTGAATGTGATTTGCTTCACAAGGTTCCTAGCTGCTCTCAACTTGATAGAGACCAGGGTATTTTGTTAGGAAACTGACATCTCTAGTTACTCCCTGTCTTTCTCATAACCCTAAAGGCTTGAAATCCTGGGGTTTAACTGACCATTTCTACCAAATAGAAGTTTTCATTATTTTCTCTTAGCAGAGTTTGCAGAGGAGGGCTTAAGAGTAAGATGCAGTTGGCCTGGGTTGGGTGTGTTGCATAGCAAAGCCCATCTCTTGAAGTGTGCAGATCAGCATAATAGTAGATAATGGCCCAAGTGTAAGTTATTTCCCCCAACTTATACTACTCTTTGTACTTGAGTTTGTCAAGTCAGGATAGGACCATGAAGTAAAATTTCATGTTTGGATTTAATAAACCAGATTCCTAGGTACTACTCTCTCTTCCACACTCCCACCCTTAGGGGTGGTTCTGAGTCACCCTAGTACCAAGAGGACAGG
Organism: Arvicola amphibius; assembly: GCF_903992535.2. NCBI lineage: Eukaryota > Metazoa > Chordata > Mammalia > Rodentia > Cricetidae > Arvicola > Arvicola amphibius. The sequence continues at coordinate 70,864,991 of NC_052049.1, read as the reverse complement.
ATTCCAGTATGCTGAGACTACCACAGAAACTGTGTTCTCAGGGCTAGAGACTTGGGAAAACAGGCCTAATGTCTTTACGTCCTTCTTTTGTGGTATGTAGAAAAACGTCAGAACCAAGTGGAGGACAGATCCACCTATCGTCCTCTGTATCCGCCATCTATGGCAAGGAAAAAGGACTCTCTCTCTCTCTCTCTCTCTCTCTCTCTCTCTTTCTCTCTCATGCTTTTCCTTGACTCGGGCTCTTGTGTGGCCATGCCTGAGTCAAAATTATATAAGTGAACAATGAGCCCCCTGAGTCTATATTATCTATTATATTTTATCTTTCAAACAACTTAGAAATTCAGATATTTGCATTTGTTTTATAGTGAATATATGCTTTGTCAGCAAATTCAAGTTTCAGTTATTAAGTGTGCTTTTAAAAAAATATCCTAATGAAATATTTAAACACTGCCCCTGGAAGTTTTATGTTAAACAATGTAATCCTGGGAATTTGACCTTTTAACAGCATGGTGAGGAATAACTACAACATTTTTTGTTGTTTTCCCTGACCTCTGTCTAGTACTGTGAGAACCAAAGGTGAGAGGAGTGTTCATCCACATTCATTAACACCTTGTTATGAACTTATGGAAAAACTTCCTATGCAGTGCTACTGCCTGGCTCCAAGAGGGTGGCAGTAAAAATGCAGTGACCCAAGCAGGCTGCTGCCGTAGACTTTATTATTTCTCCTGCCTTGTCTGAATCTCATGAGAAGTAGATGTTGGTGTAAAATGTTACCTTCCATTGTCTGGCTGCATCTGCCACCACAGTCTTGGAATTGCTAGGCAGATGCCACACTGCTGATGAATGAATAGAAGCTTGACCCTGGGTTAAGATGGAATTCCTTTACTGTGCAGACTCTGCAGTAGCCAGGGTGCTGTAAACGCCTGGCATCAGCTCTGCTGGCACTGGTCACAGGCTCCATTGTTTGTGTTCGATTGTATTCCTTGCTTGCTGTTGCTTACTGAGGTGGAAGGAAAGAATTGAGGAAAAGTTGTCCAGATGTTTCTGATCTATTTTAAGGTTAGAGGCATTTGATAACCATATTGGTTGATGAACTCTGATTTTTTTTTTTCCCCCTTCATAGGAGTTAAAGAAGGTTGCACTGCCTCCATGGAGCCTTCTTCAACAATTGAACTCCCAGATTATTTGATGTAAGTTTTCTGTCTGCCAATGGAGTAAGCTGTTTAATTTTAGAAAGTTTGCGATTTCTTTTCCCATAATTTGCAAATCAAAAAAGTAAGAAATTCCAGCAATAGAATCCTCTGCAATTAAAAAGCTACCCTTAAGCCTGCTGTCCGCAGTCCACCCCTGTCTTGAGGGGCAACTTGTGCCTTCCCTGCTCAGAGCAGAGTTGGTTTTTGAGAATAGAGAGGCTTGTCTTTGTTCCAGGGCCAGACTGAGCATCACAGCCTGCAAAGCTGATAGTCCGCCAGTACACAACCCCTAGAGGGGCCCACAGAGCAGCAGAGTGCCTGAACCTCCATGCTGAACAATACAGAGCAGGCATAATTTCATTTCAATGTAAATAAAGTCTTTTCTCAATTTTAGGAGGGAAGAATAGTAAAGTTATTTCATTTTAGTACCAGGTATGTTTTTCTTGTGACAACAAGTTGTTAAATGCTGAGCTAGGAATGTTGTTTGTAACTGCTTATCACAGAAATTATAACTTGGACTTATAATTCTAGCTTTTTCATACAATCAAAGGCTTCTGTAAGAAGAAAATTATTAAATTGCAAGTGCCTAAAAAGGTGGAGCATGGAAAAGCAAAAAGCTCTGATATCAGATAGCTTTCAGAATGAAACAAATTTGCAAAATAGGTACAACATGGAACATGAAGATATAATCTAAGCTTTTCTATTAACGCCATCTCATAAGGGCAAAGTTAGGCGATACTTTTAACCTTGCTTCTTGCACAGAAGAGAATATTTTAGATTTCCAAAGCTGTCACTTCTGCTTAACACCAGTGTGAAAGCTGCACTTGCTGGAGGATGAGAAAGCATGATGCTAATCATCACCCTTAGCTCACAGGAACCTGAGCAGCCTTACTAAGTCCTCTGCCGTCTGCGGTAATGAAAGCATCCTCCAGAAGGCCAGTCTTCCATGGCAGATGACAGTCCCACAGACCCTCTGCTGACGGCTGTCACCCCTTTACCTACCTGCTTCTCCTTAGACTTCTGAAAGCTGAGCCCTGGAGTCACACAGTATTCATATATGTGTGTGTGTGTGTGTGTGTGTGTGTGTGTGTGTGTGTGTGTGTGTGTACATATATATATATATTCCTAAAACTTCCACCATGGACTCAAAGCTTTTGCTGTGTTTGCCAGCATAACTGTATTTATGAACTATATTAATGTAGTCTTTCAGCAGAAAGTGTTGATCCTCTGCCTCCACAAATCCTTTCTCTTGTTGTGTCCTTTATTTGCTTAAATAAAAGCAATGTATTTTACCCAAGCTAAAAATTTAAGTGTTATACCAACCAGTACAGCTATTTTCTAAAAGTAACAAGAACATTTCTAAAACACAGAACTTAAGTTACCTTAAATTACCTCATAAGAAAACCAAAAGGAGACGCAATAAAACCTGTATGATTAGTGTTTGAATAATTCACTTGTAACTACAGTAGTACTAATTTTTATATACTAAGCATGCTCTTGTTGCTTATGTGGTTGTAAGTTATCCCATATTTATACATTTTTACTCTTTTACCGCATTAAAAACCAACTGTAAAATCATAAGAATTTGTTAGAAAATATGGACTGCTAAATGCCAGTATCAAAGAGCACCACAATTGCTGGCCTAGTTGCTATTTTTCCTTAACTAAATTATTAAATAAAATAGTAAAAGTCAGATTTTTTTAGAAAGTGAAATAAGTGTATTACACAGTGACTTAAACCTGAGTTTCAAGATTGGCTTGGTCTTTACTTCTGCGTGCTTATTCCCAGGAACCTCATTCGCCCTCAGGGCTTCCTCTGGTGCTGAGAGACTCCAGTGTGGCTGGCGGCTTAGATCATCAACACTACCACTGCCTCAGTTACACTTAGAAAAACCCAACCTCCACACTGTATTAACTCAGCAGAAATAAAAACATTAATGAGGACACTCAGTTTGCACATTGCGTTACTTTTCCCACTTTCCCAGGAAGGCATCTGTGACACAGCAACTTAAATAAAACTGGTAGGGTTATATAAAACCATCTGGAAGAGGCTCCAGTTCTAAGATGTCACTACCATAAGGCCCAAGTGTGTGCCTCAGCATGCATCCTACAATTCCCACCAGCTGCCTGATCTCAGTTTTGACCCAAAATAATCAATGAAATTGAGCCTTCCATGGCAGGAAAACAGAGAGCAAAACAGAAGGCTGACTGGGAACTAATGATACTGCCTGTTCTGCTGTTAAAATGATCTTGTAACTGATCTACTGCTGAATCACCTGACATATTGTGAAGATGGCCTTCACTTATTAGATTCTAAGACCAGTCACAGATTTGTGGCATCTATTAAGACAGTAAATTAGACTAAGCAGCGCAGCGCTGGCCTTCTTAGTGTTGGAAAGTGCTGGAAGAACCATCTGTGTGTGGCAGTACACACCTGTAATCTTAGCACTTAAAAAATAAGAGGTAAGAAGATGGGGATTTCAAGGCCAGCCTCAACTACAGGGTAAAATGGAGGCCAGCCTGGGTAATTTAAGGCTGTCTCTTCAAAAACCCAAAGGGGAGGTCTATAGAGATGACTCGGTGGTGAAGAGCATTTACTGCCCAGCATTCACATTAAGTGGTTTACATCCGTCTATGAGTCCAGTTATAGCCAATGCCCTATTCTAGATTCCATGGGATGGACGTTAGGCACACGTGGTACAGTCATGCAGGCAACTACATGTACACATATTAAATTATTCTTTATCTAAAAGTGGGAGGGAGATATAAAACTGGAGGGCCTCACTCTGTCAAAAATTTTTTTTTTAATTTGTCTAGTTAGAAATGTCAAGAAAGGAATGGGGAGAGAAAACCAAAAACCCCTTATTGAAAATGTCTGCTTTTCACGGGGCTAAAAGGCACCTTCTATCATAACGCAAGGGGTCCTGGTCCAGCTTTGGCTTGAGTGCTCAGTGGCTGTGTGACATTCTGTTGTCATGGTACCCATCAAGCGCTGCCGTCCTGAGATGACTGCTGGCAGATGGCTTGGTCTCCTCCACTATGTGGAGTAAATTGTTCGGGACTGACCCTGGAAGAGCACTTTTCACGTTGTGTGCTTCCCTTCGAATGCCATTGCTGTATTCGTTCTCCGCAGACGCTCTTGAGGCCTGAGTGACCTTGCAGCAAACCAGAGACTGGAGACACATGCAAGAAGGTGGCATCTCAGGCTTATTCTTTCTCTCCATTTATCCTGTTTCTCTCTCTTTTATTATTAGAAAATATATTGCTATTGTCTCCTATGAGCAGCGCCAGAATTACAAGGATGACTTCAATGCTGAATATGATGAGTACAGGGCTTTGCATGCCAGGATGGAGACGGTAGCCAGAAGATTCATTAAACTGGATGCACAACGAAAACGCCTTTCTCCAGGTTCAAAAGAGTACCAGGTAGGTGGACTGGTTTCCTACTCTCACCTTCCCTGCTAGCCATCGCCTTAGCTTTAGAGCAAGCTGCCTAGCAGACCAGCCTCAGTGCTGCTTTAGGATTCAAATGTATTGAAATAGTTCTTAAATAAGGAAGCACAGTTGGTGGGGGGGGGAGGTCCACTATAATATACGCTGTATTGTAAAACATGCAACCACAACTACATAGGATGAGACACCAGTGTGTTATATTCTAGTAACTTAAACCATTATTGTTTCCTGGTCTAATTGTGTCTTGTTTTTAAAGATAGTATCAAACTACCCATATTTTTTTTTTTTTTTTTTTTGGTTTTTCGAGACAGGGTTTCCCTGTAGTTTCTAGAGCCTGTCCTGGAACTAGCTCTTGTAGACCAGGCTGGCCTCGAACTCAGAGATCCGCCTGCGTCTGCCTCCCGAGTGCTGGGATTAAAGGCGTGCGCCACCACCGCCCGGCTACCCATATTATTTTATACTTTGATTTTTTTTCACTAGTGTAATGCTTCATAGAGAATTTTTATATCAGCCCAGAAAGCACTTATGTGTTTGGTTTTTTGGGTTTTGGTTGGTTTTTTTTTTTTTTTTTTTTTTTCTCCTGTCATCCGGGTATCCTTTATACTGCCTGAGGGGCATTCCCGTAGTGTGGAAAAAGTCTTTTGCTGGACAGAGCTGCTAATCTTATATTTGTCTGCATCATACGCTTAGGTAGGTAGACGCGGAGAACTTGTAGAATTGCTGAGTCAATTTTGCATTTGCTGGTTTTGATAACTGCTGCCAAATTGCCTAACGTAAAAATGTCCCAAGTTACATCTCTTCATCAATATTTCCCACGCCTTGCCAGATGCCTGTTAGATACTGCATTGCCCCACCCCCCTACCCAAGGCCTTATGTTCTCATTTCTAATTTTTAATTTTACAGAATGTTCATGAAGAAGTCTTACAAGAATATCAGAAGATCAAGCAGGTGGGTAGCACTGTGCCATCTGGCCTGCGAAGCACTGTAAATTCTGTGACCTAATTCCTTATTGTTTTCTTTGTCTGCAGTCCAGTCCCAATTACCATGAAGAAAAATACAGATGCGAGTATCTTCATAACAAGCTGGCTCACATCAAAAGACTAATAGGTGAATTTGACCAACAGCAAGCAGAGTCGTGGCACTAGAACTCTGCTTGTACCAGAAGATGTGAATAAACTTAAACTTATTTATTTAAAATTCCAGATGAGTTGCTCTAGATTCTAAAGGATGAGACTTGCTTGTGGAAGCTTCAGTGTTAGTGAACTTGAGTTCCTTTTTTTCTCTTCATTCTACTTTGCTTCCCTGAATTGTGAAGCTGCTTTCTTTTTCTCGTTCTCCCACCCCAAAACTTGTTTGTTAATAGAAGCAATGTTTTAGATATTGGGGATCCAGTGTCTATACTTCAAATCAATTTTTCCTTGAAAACTTGTGTTTGTCATTAGAGATGATTTTTTTTTTTAGATATCAGGGATGCAGTGTCCATACTTGAGTTGCTTGTGTTTTAAACAAAACAGTAATGTGCAAGGTGAAATGCTTTTCACAAGCCTATTTTCTGACCTTTCCTAATGCAAACTCTTTGCCTTAAATGGTAGGATATTTAGACATTTGCACAAAATTTTAAAAAATCAAAACATTGTTTTGGAGGGTTGAAAAATAGAAAGTTGTGTGAATGTGTGTGTAGTTTTCTATGCACGTACATGCATACATACATATGGGCTGACTGGCTCAAGAGTGTTAAATCTGCCCTGCAAGTTAAACCTCCCATTGCAATGGCTGCCTTAAGGTGTTTGCTCGTGTGTACATTGCGTGGTTAATCAGTAGCTACACTGCTTCCCTGTGCTAACAGCCATGGGAAGTACACTGTGGCCTACCATGTGTGTTCAGCTTGTATGTCTGCAGAACTGATGTGGATGTGAGCCGCATGAAGGTAAAGAGCTGCTACTCAGTAGGCCAGACGCTCAGGTTAAACAACTGATGAGTGTTACCGTAGGTTGTTGGTGTTGTTTGTTTTTTTCTGTCAAATTGCTACTTCTATTGTGGAAGACAAAAAGCATTTCCATTTCAACAGTTTGTCAGCTTTATTAATGTTGGGCAAAAAATTTATATGTTAAAAATGAAACAGATCTATAGTTTTGGGGCAAAATGATAAAATTAAATGTGTAGGTAACCTATTTATATACTGCTATAAAGTATTTTTGGAAAGAGATATGCAAAGAAGCTATTACCTACATCAGATGTATATTTAAAGAATTTTTTTCATCCTGGATACCAGGAATATAAAAAAGAGTAGAATATTTAACCATAACATACTGTGATTCATCAGACAGCACAAACTTTCATTTCATGGAGTTTATCTGTTAACGTTGATTTAAACTATCTCTTGTCTTATCATGTGGGAACGTAAGTTATGTGGTCAGAATATAATGAGTTTGAACTAATGTTGATTCAGGTTGTGTTGTCTTGTATCGTCTTTTCAAAGTGCTGCCAGTTGAAAAGGGAAGCATTATGTTTACAAATCTGTTTTGAAATGTTTGCCAAAATTTTGGTAGTATCTTTAATAAAGATGTTTGTCTCCAGCATCCAAAAAAAAGTGAATAACTTTGTTGTGTATCACTGTAAACTAAAAATGTTAGTACTAAGGTCATGTGACAGAATGTGTTGATGAACTTCTCCTCTGGAAAGACTGGCCAGTGTACTAGAAGTACAGAGAGGCCTTCTAACCACTGAGACCACCTTTCAGTCTGCAACTCGGATGCCACAGATTCTGTTTCTGTGTAGCATGGTCCTTCTAGAGAATTCCTTTGAGATCCCTGGTGCTCTTTTACCTCAATATTGGCACAGTCATTATTAAATGGAAATTTATCTCGGACTTTTGAGTTAAAAGGAAAAAAAGAAGCTTAGCTGTGGCTAAATTGGGGCCTCACATTACCCAGTAGAGTCGGTCTCTGTTGAGGGACATACAGAGTCCAGTGGAGTACTCTAGTGAAATGGTGGCCTTTTAATCAAAAATTGCTGCTGGTTTTTGCTATGAGCAATGTTTCTCAAAAGTGGGCTTTTAAATGGCTTGCATTACCCTACTAGAGTCTCTTGGTAGGGCCCAGGTATCTGCGTTTTTACACACTTCCTGCAGGGACATTTGCAACCTGATGTATGAGAATTCAGTTGACTTGGGTGAAGTTCTGAGTCTTAAGTTCCTTAATGTTGAAATCTTGAATTAGCAGATACCCAGTTTGGATTAGGCATAAGATTACCCCAGCTGAATCTGTAGTTTCTAAACGTTTTCTGAAAAGATAATGCAGAAGAAAGGGAAGGCCTCGGTTGAGCACTGAAATCAAAAACCTGCAACTATTGTGTCAAAAATGAAGCTGGTCAAGTTTACAGGGATCCTCAAAGATAAACGAGGGTCAGCAACCCTTCACCATCAGACATCTAGCTTTGTGTTTGTCTTAAACATTTACCTCTTGGCCTCAGCCCTAAAGTAAAACTAGAGTGGATGTTTCATTACATAAAACTTAGGAAAATTCAGTGAAAAGTAGCCATAGCCACCAAAATTAGAAAATCTAGATGCTTGTGGAAACATTGCTCTCCAGACAAGAGTAAATCCATTTTAACTGGCTGCAAAGGAGACGGGGCAGAGATAGGCTTGAATGTCTGGGGTGTGGAGTGCTAGGCCTCTCTGTACCTGCCCTTCTGCTTTTAGTCTTCCGAGGCTGCACTGGGAGGACAGCAGTGGCCGCAGGGGCCTCTGGACGTTTCATGAGTGCCTAATTCTCCACCATCTGAGACCAGTCTTGGTCAGCTTCTTCCTGCCTGATTCAGCTGACCCACCAGGCTGGTTTTCCTACTATGATTAATTAGATTATTAGTACAACATGGGAACTTGCAAGTGGACAATAAGTACTCTCTGACTAGGTCTATAAAATACAGGAAAGAGCTTCTTGAAGATGAGCCCACATGATTAGCTGGCGGGTTTGTATTATTAGCCAGCCTAGGACTTGTTGCTTGTCCTTCAGACTTGATGATTTCCTCAATGGGTTTACAGCTAATTGTTGGGTTACATGGTTGCCCTGCTCTGCCTCTCCACTCTTCACTCCCATCCCAAGGCCTCCCATGTTAAACAGACATTGCACCGCTGCTAGCTCTGTGCTCCGTTTCCTCACTTTGCTGAGTTCTCATCCTGATGTTCTACTTGACTTTCCATATTGATAAGTCTTGCTTGATTCTGTGTTTCTCCTTCATGACACTTGTCACAATTATAGCTGGATACTAGTTGTATAAGAATTAGTTTACAACAGAATGGAGACTGTCCTGACCATTCTAGTATCTGCAGCCCGTGGCTTAGGGCCTGGCATAGAAATGGTGTTCTGGTGCTCATTAATGGTATTCTAGAAAACTGAGCAAGGCAGACTCTTCACTGAGGTCATATTTACCACTGAAATGGAAAGGCTATGAATTACTGCTGAGAGTCCACTGGATCATCTAGGTGGCTGTGCTCCGCTGCTGCCTTCTCAGAGCTGGGATGTAGGGATGTAGGCATTGGTCACAGTGGCAGGTTATTACCTGTGGCACTTCCTTTTGCTGTGATTAACTGAATATTTTCAAAAGGGGAATCTCTTTCCAATCTCTGCATTCAAACCTCCAGTTTCCTTTGGAATCTGAAATGAAATGTTTTGAGCTCTTTTTTCATTGGCTATAACTTGCATCTTGCATATAGGTTCTAATTTCATTTTCTGAATTTTTAAATTACTTTTTACATATTTATGTCTATGTATATGCATATACACATGTATATGTACCCACATGTATATACATATACACATGTAGCAGTCAAAGGACAACTTTGAAGAATCATTTCTCTCCTCTCATTATGTGGGTCCCAGACATTGAACTTAGGTCATCAGGCTTGGCAACTAGCACCTTGACCTGCTGAGCTATCTAGCTGGCCCGATAGTTTTTCTCAATAGCTTTCTCTTGTTTCTCAAGGATGTGGTAGAAGATAGCAGTCTAAAAAGGGTACACCAATTCTCCAGCATAGTCACAGCAGCTAGAGAGAGGTTTCTTTAAATTCAGCACACATTTTGATTGACATTTCTTTTCCATTTAGCACTTCCAAGTGGTAGACACTGAGGATAATAGGAGGACTGGTGCTTCTGTAAGGGTGAAGATGGAGGAGCATGGTACTCACAGTCACCAAAACTGCCTTTATTTTCTAACTAGCGGAGCTCAGTAACAGCACATGGCAGAACAAGATGAGGCCCAGGTAGGGGAGCAGCCGCCGCTGGAAACCGACACACAGACCGGAGGTGGTAAAAGTAGCAGACAAGCACCGGCATTGGCTGATGTGGTGCAGAGCATGTAGTTAAGTTAAACGGGGTGGCTTAGAATCCGGGCTCTGCCACTCAGAAGCTGCAGAGCATGATCAATTGAAGAAGACCCTTTGCTCAGCCTGTGAACGGGGCACGTAGTTCAGTGATTGGTATGGTAATATATATGTAGAGGGATACCTGGAACCTAGCATGTTTTCTCTATGTGTTTTGTTAAGTATTTGAGAATTATTCCTTTCCATCTTTTATTTGTATGTGCAACCCCACTGAGTTCATTTCAGAGATGGCTGTGGACAAGACTCTATTCCTGCGGGAGCCCAGTACCGCCTTTGCCTATTCCTCCTCTCTTGTCTGAATGAACAACCTTGCTCCTCTGTTCTGGTCATATGCATATCTTAGCATTATGTGTTTGTCTTTGACTAAGGATGAAGGCTTACAGATAGTAAGAAGGCTACCAGCTCAGAACAGAGACCCCAAAGTGACACCCCAAAAGTTTGGGTAGCAGTTGAAATGCTTTGTAGGCCTGCATCCTGCTACAAATCTTAATTCTCAATCTGCCAACATGTGACCCATGGCAGTTTGTCTCAACTCTGGGCTTTCTGACAATTTAGGATTCACGATTTGGGATAGATTAGCGTTGAATTGGAATGACTGAATATTGCCATCTAAAGCAGCGTTGCCTGCTCTCACACATCCCCCTTGGTGGAACCTTACTGGGTTCCCTAATTTCTCCAGAGCATCTACCCAGGCTCTTGTAGTATGGGTCTCATTTCAGTGCTGTCAGTCCTGTCTTATATAATAGCCAAAACTCTACACTGTGTTTACAGTTCGAGCCTCCCCTCTCTTCCAGCTTCAGCGTGCTGGAGGCTAACAGCCACGCAGTTCTTGCATCTCCTTTCCTCTTACCTCCAGCTTGTAGCAGGGTGAAAGGAAGAAGGATGGGGTCCATAGGGCAAGAGAGGTCTTGGATGACGCTTTTGAAAGTGACCTTGGTTTCTTCCAAATGCTGTCAAGTTCTTAAGCATCTCAAATCTTTCTGTGGCCTCTGACCTCTGGCCAAACCCCTGCTTTTGCTAGCCTCGGCAGTTCCCCTTTCCTTCCTACCCCAACCCCATGTATAGACAATCCTTGGCTTTGGGGGACCGGAAACTAGACATCTAGCACCTCTTTTTAAATAGCTAGACTATTGTGTAACCTAGGGCAATGATACCTAGGTTATCACCCTTAGGTTAACACTTTGACTCTGACACTAAGGACACAGCAACTTCCCAGATGTATCCCTGCTCTACTATAGACTTAAATCAAGCGTAAGTCACACGCCAACCTTCAGAGTCCCTCACCCAGCTTGAGGAGACACCAGTCAAAAAAGAGGCTTCCATTCGCCTGTGGTAAGGAAGAGCATGCCTTCTGCTCTCTGTGGAGACCTTTAGGAAGTGTTTAGCACTAGCTGGCTTTTCACTTGTGTTCCTTACACCAATGAGAGGACCCAGAATCCAAGGGGAGGGATATATCCTCTGCAAAGCCCTCTGAATGGTTCAGGGTCTGACTTCTGTTCCGGAGTTAGAAGTAGATGGTGTCAGTTGTCCTGGAACATAAACAAAAACTGTCAGGAAGTCCTCTGATAAGCCTTGTTGCATAGTTGTTGAGTTTAGGCTGTGTTTAGTGAGTATTTATGTGCTTCTCAGTTTTGTGTTTGTAAGCAGGAAAACACCACTGAACAAGGCAAATGGGAGTTATGAGAAATGACTGCAGCTGGAGCAAGTGTGACACAGTAGGTTTGGCGTAGCAACGAAGGAACAGACATGCCTCCTTGCAGAGAGAGCAGCGGGAGGCTAAGGGCAGGTGCTTGAGAAAGGATTAGCACCCACTGTTTATCCATTTCACTTCTTGTTAGCAAAAGTCGTGGCAGGTCTTTCCCTTTGGCTGTTGCGTTTTTCCTCTATTGCTGCTTCGCCTTTATTCAGCATTCCTGGGGAAGTAAAGCCAGAAAGGTGAATCCTCTCCTGAGGGCCAGACATTTCAGTTTGAGGTTCTTATCAGGTGTCCTTCTGTGTTGCTAATCCCTGCAGAGGAAAGTTTCCAAAATGATATTATTTTAATAGGCCAATGAATCTCAACTGGCCGAAGAGGCTTCACATAGAAAGATCCAGGCAGGGGAAGGCTGGCGACTTTCTTTCCCAGGGATAGTCATGATGCCTGTCCTCCACAGGGTGAGAGCAACCAGCTCTACTTCTATCTTCTCTGGGTAGACGCTTCTGGAGTTAGAACAAGAAATCTAGGCCACACAGAAAAAGAGAATGCCTGTACAATTAAAATTATCACCAGCTCTCTCTGCTATCAGTAGCCAGGTCATCTGTGTGATTCTGTTATTGGTGGGTAGATAGGATTCAAGTAACCAAGCAAGAAAAAAATGCCAAGGGGCTAGAGAAGACAGAAATGGCTGTCTTTATTTACCATTTGACAGCAGTCTTCCTCGTGCATCAGTTGGCTCTTGCTTTAAACCACCTTTAGTATGAGGCAGAATGACCTATAAAGAAGAAATGGGCCCAAAAGTGTCATACTGGATGAGTGGCAGGTAAGAATACAGGGCAGGTGTCTCTACTAGACCCCAGTTCCTGTCAGCCTGCTTTCAGAGTTTGTCCTCTGGCTTGGTGGCGGTCCCCAAAGCAGGACCCACTAACATCTCAAAGGCCACCAGCATGCTTCCTCCATGAAGTTTTCCCAGGGAAAACTTAAGTAAACTTTTTTTGGGGAGAGGTGAAATCTGCCACCCTGACTACACTCGGAGCCACAGTCTCCTCACTGCTTTGTCTCCTCCCAGAGGGTGACCCCTTACCTCTTCTGGAAGCGCATCCCTCTTCCACGGGTCACAGTAGCCCTCTAGGATGCCTACCTCCACCTGGTCACCCCACCCCATCATGCCCAGCCTGGAAGTGAGATGCATTCACCGTGGCCAGGCTAGTTTTCCTCCTTCGGTGCCAAATATGGTTACTGATGCTGACATTGGTAGCATTGTGGGTGGAACCCCCTTCAGCTCTGAACACAACTCCACATTGCTGCTCATTTGCCTTGATGTTTGCTCTGTGTGTTCGGTTATAGCATAACTGACTTTTGTATTCAAGAAAGTGGCGTGCTTTCTCACCCCACAACTGTTAACTCCTGATGTCTTCATTTATATTAACTAATTTATGACTTGGCAGCATTCATTGTTAGCTTTTCTAAACCCCTATGCAGGAGATTAAAGATATACTGCTTTTATATAATTTTTAAAAAGAAATAGTTTGTGTCCTTCTTTGGGTTTCCTTTCTTTAAAAAGGAAAAGGGAAAGTTGAATCACAAAGAAACTCCAGGATGGCCAGTGTACCATTTCCTTTGTCTTGTGAGGTCTGGAGCAGTGGGGTCTGGAGCAGTGCTGACCTAGAGTTCGAAATGACTGTGTATGATGACGATTACAGGGGTATTTCTGAAATTGCCTCTCTATGCCCACGTATTTTGTTAATTAAAATATAAATAGTAGAATTAAACTCTTATTTCTGAAGAAAGTATGGAACTGTGGACTGAATGCCATAGAGCAGTCTATAATATGCCTAGTCATTGTCTTGCCTCTGATTGCCTGCCCCAGGCCAAGAGGGAGAAAACATGATAGTAATCAACTTGGAGAAGTGTGATGGCTTGTCTCTAGGACTCTTGCCTTAGTGGGAAGAATCATTCATCCATTAAAACATGACACAATTGCCCTACGGCAACAGTGATACACACACACACACACACACACACACACAAAGCATAATCGTTGCCTTCAAAACGCCATCCAAAAGTTGCAATCCAAAAATCAATGCCAAGAGAAAACGACTACCAGGTATCAAAACTGAATGCCAAGGGAAAGCTTATGCTAGAAACCAAATAATGACACTAGAGGCCTATCAGGTCAGAGCACTACGTGACAGCAAAAGTAGGCCAGGGCAAAAGGTTCAAGTTTGGACAACAGGTCCTGAGTGTCTCCCAGCAACTCGGCCAGGATGGGGTCAGAAAATGAGCTAACAGAGAACTCTTAAACAAAATAGTTTGACCTGATTGTCTTCTGACTCCTAGCCCATGACTTAATGGTACTCTAGAATAAAATGAAAACATGGCCTATGCCTTCTTTAGTGATAAAAATAGGCTCTGAACCAGCTTATGACCCAAAAACTTCCTCCATACGACAAGCCTTCCCAATATGAGAAGGTGCTGTGCAATCTGCTAAGAGAGGGATGGAATCAGTCTTCCCCACGGTGATGCCCATGAGCCACAACAGTAGCCAGCATGGGGATATTCCTGAAGGTGCAATAGTAGCACTTATATCTTGGAGGTGACCAAGAGCCGCTAATTGGATGTAAGGCATGCCCAACAGAGGGATATCATTGTGGTAATGGAAACCTAACCAACTATCCAAGGCTAATGAGATCATGTATCTTAGAGAACGGCCTAGCACTACTTCACTAAACTTAAATAATTCCTAACTGCATTCAAAATATGTATCCTTAAACCCACAGGTAAGTCCAGCTAAAGGGCCCTCATCAGAAAGCTTCTCTTTGCAGCAAACAGAAGCCACAGCTGCTCTGATACAGAGAGCAGCTGACCCTGGGATGCCCAGCCCCAGTTGATCCATGTCCAAAACAGCTCCCCCCAAGGCTCAGGAACATCCCAAAAGAGTGAATGGAAAGACTATAAAAGCCAGCGGCCTAAGAAGTCCGCCTCGAGGTTGTGTCTTGACATGGAAGGTCTGCCTATGAGACTTCAATAATAACACATGCTGACATGCAAGGCACTGCCCCTAAACAGAAAACTACAGGGCACTAATGAGAGAAGGAGAACCCCCAACACTTAAGTGGTAACCCTGAAACCAAATAGATACATGCAATAGTAAACAGACCCAGCAGGTTGTAGTTTTAGGTCTGTACACATACACATGTAACAATAAATAAAAGGCCATGAACTTGGCTCAAAGCAAGGAGTTTGGCTTGAGGAGAGGAGAGGAGAAGGAGAAGGAAATTTACGTGATGATACTTTAAAAATTTTAAAAATTGTAAGAAACAAAATTTGTATAAGGAAAAAGACTCTCCAACATAACATTTAAGAATTGAGAGGTTAGGTGGGATGTGGTAGTACACGCCTTTAATCTGAGCACTTGGGAGACAGAAGCATGTGGATCTCAAAGTTCAAGGCTAGCCCAGTCCTAATAGTGAATTCCATGCCATCCAGACCTACATCAAGAGACCTGTCTCAAACAAGAAAAGAAGTAGAACAAACAGAAAAGGATAGGAAATGCACAGTGCAAAAATTCAAAGTTTATACTGGACTTAGTAAAAGCAGAAATCCCCCCCTCCACTGCACCAGACAAGAAAACACATCCATGAGTTTTCTTTCTGTTCAAATAAGATGTCAAATGTAAGTTCTCAGTTAGCAGCAGTGCCTGACCATTATTCTGATATTCCCTCATGACCTTGTTCGTTCTTTCCAACACCTACATGCTCATGAGTTATAGCCTATTTTAATGTGATAGCCATTTCTGAGATTTAGATTATTTAGCCCTAATTGTGAAACTCTAGAATTCTCAGCAACAATATCCAGAGGAATTCTGTGATTCTAAGTGTTTCACATTTAATAACTGACCCCTTGTCCTGTCTCTGCCCTACTTTGTCTTATAAAATCTCTTAAAAACCTAATATACATGTGAAATAGAAAAAGACAAGATCTCCTGAATAAATTGGGAGTGTGGGGACCTTGAGAGAGGGTAGAAGGAGAAGGAAGTGGGAGGAAGGAAGGGGAGCAGAGAAAAATATATAGCTCAATAAAAACAATTTTTAAAAAACTAAAATTTTGAGGATTATTTAATGAGTATTCATAAATCTAATTTTTAACTTTTAATATTACATTGTTATTTTCTGGACTGAGAAATTAATGTTTCTTGAATTTGGCCACTTCTGGAGCTCCACACTGAATCCAGAGGGAGAAATGGAGGCTGTTTCATTTCCGTCCTACACAGGCTTTGTGTCTCTGTATTGTACAACATTACATGTCCATGTCACATGGTGCTTATAGGTCTAGGGTTTCCAGTAATGAGTTTGCTTCTTTAACCAAGACTCTGGATGTGTTCGTTTTGCCCTGTGTTTAAAATGACCCAGGACTCTGTTCCCCTTTCCTGAGACTATTTTTTTTTTTTTTTTTTTTTTTTTTTTTTGGTTTTTCGAGACAGGGTTTCCCTGTAGTTCCTAGAGGCTGTCCTGGAACTAGCTCTTGTAGACCAGGCTGGCCTCGAACTCAGAGATCCGCCTGCCTCTGCCTCCCGAGTGCTGGGATTAAAGGCGTGCGCCACCACCGCCCGGCTTCCTGAGACTATTTTAACTCATTATTTACCAAAGTTTTGTTTTGCCCTCCTATCCCTTTGCTTATTTCTGTTGTGGGGGAGGGGGAGCAAAAAACAAGATCAACCTGTTCTTTCCTTGCATGAAGCTTGCTCTTGCCAAGTCACTCGCCAATCCTTGTATTGTTTCTGTGCGTCAGAGCTTACTGGTGTTAGTGTGTGTCTCCCTTCTGGCTTCCTCTTGTCTGCACAGCTGTGGCACACTTGACTTCAGTGGAGTTTTGATTTTACTTCAGGCTTTCTTCCTTGTTTCCTTATCCTGCTCTCTCATTTCAGACACTTTATCCCTGGTTGGCAGGGGGCCGTATGTATCAGCTGTCATCTTTTTACTTAATTTCATTTATTTGGCCCCCTGCTTAAAAGCTACTTTGTTTTCTGTCGTCTGACCTCCCTCCATCGAAGGCATTTTCCATGATACCTTTCCTAACGTGATTGCCACGACTCTGATGGCTTCATCTTCTTCTCTCTCTTCCACTACTTGTACCTTACTTTTTTTCTCTGTTTTCTTTCACTGAGTTTCTCATTTATTTCTTTCCATGTTTCATTTAATTTCATTTAATTCATCAACAATTTAAAGGCCATCTTAATAGAAAAGCAGTCAAAAACTAAGTAATATAATATATATATATATATATATATATATATATATATATATATACACACAAACCCAGATTTGTTCTAGTATTTTCATTCAAAGCTGATTTTAAATTCCTAGTGTATTCGGGGTAAGATGAAATGAAAATCAGTATAGGGTGAACGGCCCTGGGTCTGGGAGAAAACATTTACCTAAGTAATTACCTGATGGTGGGGATATTGGTCAGTGATAGAGGGCTTGAGTTACCTTTTTTTTTCTTTTGAGAAAGCAGACAAATATGCAAAAGAAACTTTTCTGGAACAGTCTTTCTTTCCTAAGAGTGTATTTGGGCTTTCAAGGTAGCCCAGTCCTTACAGTATTTACAGCTACGCCAGATGGCCTGAGTTCAAGGCCCTCTGATGGCTTTGTGGTACACATGTGTCACCTCCCCAGTAAATACATGTAATTTTTTAAAAAAAATAAGTTTATCGTTCATCCTTTTAAGTACAGAATGTCTTTACATTAGTGTTTGGGGACTCTGTATTTATTCATTGAGGTTGGTGTTTCTGGCGTGTGTGAGTACATGCAAATCTCTGCTGAGTTCTGAAGGAAAGAGATTCTCCTGGCTTGCTAAATTGAAATACTGGAGATGAGTCAGTCAGCGGTGCAAATTTGGCTCTTCTTGCTCACTAAATTTTAGCAGTATGTGCCACCCACCCTCCCTGACCCTGCGGATGAGTGGCTACCCAGGCAGGCTGTCAGTCCGTAAGGGTCATGATGGACACACCAGCTCCACGTCTGTATTGTTTGTGTTTGGTTTGCTGTGGTTGGAATCTGCTCAGCCACTGCAAGGCTGTCTGCTCTTCTGCTTTTTATACTCTCGTTAACCTTCTAAATAGGATGTCTATTTTCAGAGAAAATAAACATATCTTGCTCAATAACTTCCTGCCATCTGTCTGGCCATCCTTTCCTTCTGTGCACAGCAGAGCCAGGTCCCAGGGGAGGCTCTGCATCCCTCCTGTGTCCTAACTGCATCTGTGGTCCCTGTATTAAAGGGGTCCTTGTCACCCCTCAGATGAGTCTGCAGTTAGGTCATAGTTCTCTTGCCCTCCCTCATCTTTATACATGTTCACCATATTGGACAGATTTGGCATTTAGGAGTTTCCTAGTTTTCTTGTAGACGGACCTTTTTAATCAACATTTCGCACTTTAAAGTCATTGTGCGTGCTGGGGATGTAGTTGGAAGAGTCCCTGCCAAGCACTCATGAAACCCTGGGTTCACACAGAGGACACAGATGACTGAAATGAAACCCACCTGTAACCCCAGCTCTCAGAAAGCACACGCAAGAGGACTGGCAGTTTAAGGATATCCTTGACTCCATAGCAAGTTTGAGGCCAGTCTGAGCTACATGAGACCCTGTCTCAAAAAAGAGAAAGAAACAGACAGTGGGCTGGGGGTGAGGAGGAAGAGGAGTTCCTGTGATGGGTTTTATATGAGTAAAGTATACATACTCTATACCGCCTCCTCCTAGGTATAATAATATTTTTCTAGGCTTTCCAGCTCATAAAATTATGACTTATGGGAATTTATCTTCACTTCAAAACACTTATTGAGGAAAAATGCTTCCAAAGATAAAAAAGGAGTAAGAATTAAGACCTACTTTCAAAGAACATATGGCAACACCAGTAAGGAGGAAAATGTGCAATAAGATGTAGTAGATGGGTCAGTGACAGATCAATCTCCACTGTTATGCCGGTGATAGCGAAGATGGTGACATCCACAGAACATTACGCAAGGGGGGACGCCACTAAGTCACCACTAAGTCAGAGAATTCTTGAGTGGTATTTATTCGTCATATGTTGTCCTATATCATGGCAAGTGGGCAGGTGTAGGGCTACATAAAGCCTGGACTTGGCTCTCAGGTCGTACTATAAGCATGTGCCCTCAGTAAAACTGGCTGTGAGGTCAAGCACATACCATGGCCAACCTGACGTAGAGATGAAGAAAATGGAGCGTGTCAAAATTCCTGTGTGCTGCCTGCTCATACAAGTCTGGTATTTTTAACTATAATTTTGGATTATCATACAAAAAATATTTTACTGTGGCATTTTCATGAGCACACACATACACGTGTCATTAGACTGTCCTCTCATTCACTGCTCCCATCCCCTCTTTTCCAACTCTCCTTTCTCCTTGCTTAGCCACTTGCTCCCCACAAACACCCCCTTCTGCTTTCTTGTCTCATGGATTCTGTTACCCTTTCATTCTCCATCTCTTGTTCCACTTTGTGCTTCCATGTTCTATATACATACATGTACATGTCTATAATTTAAATCTGCATTCTCTAAATAAGGGAACACACCTGATGTTTATCTTTCTGAGGCTAATTTTTACAGTTCTTAATAGGCTGAATGTTAATAGCATCTCAGCAGTGTAGCTGGGATGGGTCTTCTCCCATTCTGTAGGCTTCTGCTGATGCTTCCCTTTGCTACAGAGCTTTTTGGCTTATCCTGTCTGTCCAAGGGATCCCTTCCTGTGCTATTGAAACAGCTTTGCCTCTGCCTGTATCTTCAAGTATTTTGCTTGTGTTTTCCTTGATAAACTTTAGAATTTCAAGTCTTAGATTAAGGTTTTTGATCCATTTTGAATTGATATTTGTCAAGGTAAGAAACATGAATCTGGTTTCATCTTTTTGCCTGTGGACACCCACTTTGCCCCCACCATCTCTAGAAGAGGCTTTTTCTTCCTTCCTGTATTTTTGTCACCTTTGTCAAACACTGGGTGGCTGTGTCTTGGGTGTGCTCTTCTGTGTGGCCTATACTCTACACCATTGGTTGGTGTGTCTGCTTTATACCATTTCACAGCAGATATTTTTAAATGTCCATTTCCTTTTTATTTGTGTAACATGATCCATTCCTTAATTGTCATGTTATTTTATTAACTATTTGATATATACGTTTCTTGAAAAAGGAGTGTTCTTCTGTGTTAATTATGTTATGTAAATGTGGACCACCTAAGTGTCATTGCCCTGTAAGCCACTGTGTGAAGGCTCAAAAGACACTGCTGTGTCCCAAGTGCTAGCCATGTAAGAAAAAGTTATCATGTCATGTCAGCACATGAGTTTATGTCCCCTCCTTCAAAAGGAGATGAAGCCCACTCTGAATAGGGGATGCCTTCAGCAGATTTTAGCTGGCTTCTCCACTGGACTTTACATAGACCAGTCTGCTGAGAGTTCTAAGGACCTGCCAGAGGCTGGTATGGGGCTTTGCCCATGTTTTCCACAGAGGTGCAACATGATACACATGGAAAGAAAATAGGTCAGAATCCTCTGGAGTTGTGCTGCCTCACTCTCCAGCTAAAGGTCATTCTTAATCCTCCCGCAGTTCCCAGAACACTGTGTGCAGTGAGTCTTTTGTTCCAAGAAGGAAATGACTTCTATAAAGCAAAGCAGGGAACACGTTCTTCACGGGAGAAAAACAAAAAGCAAACAAAACAAAACAAAAAAAAACCCTATTTCACACTTCCATTGACAAGATTACAAAGACGAGGTCTAGCAAAATTTGATGTTATTTCCCCATGGTCAAAATGGGAAATTGTATCTCTATATAGAGCTATGACTGGGGCTTTAATCGTGAACCTCTGTGAAAGGGGTAGAAGCAAGGCCAGGATCAGGATCGTCACGTGTGAATAGACAGGATGGCACCAAACAGCTAAGAGGTTTCCACTAGACTCCATTGCGATCAAACTTGGAGTAAATGAGAGCAGGTTCCAAAGAGAGGCAGGAAGCACCCACACTTCTGTGAAGCACATGGCATTCAGAAAACATGAAGAACCCATGAGACCCACTGTCCACAGCTAGGAGTTAGCCCTTTACAATGCTTGGGTTTCCATTGTTGGCGACATGTTCTTTTCCAGTTCAGAGAAAGCCTTCTTTCCAGAGAGATTGGTTTTCTCAGGACATGCTAAGCTTCTGTTCCCTTCCTGTCTGTGTTGCTTTCACTCCGTGTATATACACTCCATGTATATCTAACCCTTAGATATTTATCTGGAAATAACATGTTCCGGACTTAGCGACAAACAAGGAAGCAGGAGCATTCTGGAATCACGCTTTCCACTCGGTGCCCTTCCATTCGCTTTCTGAGAGAGATGTTTATCTAGTGTCTTTTTATATGGGCCTAATAACATGCTCACAGAAAGAACCATAAAGTATGTATAATACATATTTTATATAAATACATACCTATCTTTGTACATTAAAATTGGCTAATGACAATATAATTTACTAACAAGCTATTGATAGCAATCTCTCCTAAGAACTATTCCAAAATTAAAACTCTGCCACTAAGCAGGTTAAAGAACGTGATTTCTGAGAGTCACTAAGTCCTTTTGCTTTCATTGTAGATGGAAGTTGTCTAATAGGAAGTTCAGTTTCTCCTTTGCCTCACTGTAGTCCTCAGAATAAAGCCTTTCCTTAGAGATTTATCTGAACAATGTCTCAATCTGTTGTTCTTGGTGGCCTTCAACTCCTGTCAGTCAAGCTGCCTCAGCCTCACAAATTCTGGGATTGCTGGTATTGGCTGACACTCTTGCATCTTCAAATTTGCATTTATGTCACGTGATATCTCCTTGCTAGTAAGGTAGGTTTCCAGCAAGCCCACACTCCGCCCAGGTCAAGGACTTGGGGCTGAAGTTATGCAAAAGTCTATCCAAGCTAGGTTCATGCTTGAGCCCAGACATTTCTCAACCCTTTCTGCCCCCACTCTCAAGCCACCCTGATGCCGGCCTCAGCTGTCCATCAAGTGGCTACTGGCCCACTTTTGTGCCAACTATCTGGGCTTCCTTTTAAAAGCCTCGGGGCCCTTATAGTCAAGATGGCTGTGAAAAGCATCTAAACGCTGCCCATCTGTATCGAATATCTATTTGGTCATCTTAGCAAGCTCCAACAAGTGCAATACACATTCACTGTAGATTCCAATCCAACTTTGCCACTTCTTGCCGTTAAACTCATTATAAAAGCCCGCCCATTGAAAATAAACTGTAAAAGTTGATTTGTGTGTAGGTGCCAGGAACCCATCTATCCCCATATCCCTTAAAATGGGGTTGCAAGATTGTGACACCACCAGGCCTGACTTCTACAGGCTTGAGAGGTTAAACTTGGATCCTCATACTTACAAAGCAAACACATTGCTGAATGACTAACGCCCACCCCGATCCTAAAACCTCGGTTTTAAAAGTAGATATGTCAAGAAGACATAGGCAGTACTATCCATGTGATTGTGCTTTGGACTGGTAGCAAGGAAACCACTCTAGCTATGAAGGGGAATGATGGGAAGAAATCTGAGAATCCATAACTCTGGAGATGGAAAAGATCTAAATGCCTTTATTAACTAAATGAAGCTTAGAACCCCTTTAAAGCTCAAACTACCACAGTTATAGGTACTACCAACACCTTAAAGTAACTATATCAAACAATTCCTTTGATATTTTGAATATAAAATACTTATTAAGCACACTGGTAGACCAGTATATGTATATATGTAATTGATTTCTTGATGTCTTGTGTATTTTGTCTTGTGCTTTTAAATGTACAACATTTAATCATCATATTTAAACATCATCATTCTATAAGGGGGCCAAAGGCTACATCATATTTAAAATGAGGCTATGGTTTCAAACCAAAGATTGAGAGTCTCTCCTGACCTCTCCCTGGGGGTAGGGTCAGGACCACTCCCCATGGTATTTAAGTGATCTCCCGAAAGAGGAACACTTGGTCCCTTTTCCTTCCTCCCGGTGGGCGATTTCTCTCGGCTTCCCAGTTTCCTCTTGGGGCCACCTGAGAGCGCAGAACTCCTATTAAACCTGGATATTTCTTTAAAAAAAAAAAAAAAAAAAAAAAGATTGAGAGTCTCAGAACTAGTTAGATTTCACAGATGAACTTGAACTGCTGGTTTATAAATACACCAATCACAATAGAAACAAGACAGGTATTAATGACCAATGCTTCAGGAATTCAGTTTAGACATGGGCCTTGGACAGAGATTCAGCCCTCCTGGGCCAAGACAGTTCAATGAAAGGGTGGAGAGAGAGTGCTCCCCTATTGTCAGCAAGCTTTCCAAACTGCAAGGCAAGCCATTGCATAACCATAGGTCTGATTCACTGGCAGGCCTCTTTGTTCAGGTTTCTGAGATGATCTTGTCTTCAAGGATGATTATAGGTTACCAGGTCTGAAAGTTCAAAGTTGCCCTCTGCATCTGTTTTCGGTGCTTCTGACTTTGTAGGTGCTGTGCGTATAGTTCTCCAGTTACACACCCAAGTATCTTGTGCTTATAGCTCCAGCTCAGGGTTTCATGTAGCCCTTCATGGTGAAGCACTGACTTTTTAACGTCAGTTCCTAGTGGACTCGAGGCAGTTCTGGCCCGACTTTCAGCTGATCTTTGTTCTCACTGGCTGACTCAGTTATGACTCAATAATAACATTATCATTTAAACTTATAAAACTCTAAGAGAACCGTGTACAAGAATAGAAGGGGGAAGCATGTTAAATAAATGTCAAGAATAGGAAGAAAACATACCCAATGAGTGACTACCAATGTTCTTTTGTCTTGGTAGAAAAATAGGAGCTTTCCTAATAATAACACATAATTTATGTTTCAGCAATGTTTTGATAGCCACTACTTTGTTTGATGTCCATAGAAACTCTATAGGGTAAACAGTTGCAAAAGCTGAGTCTCAGAGAACCCTAAGGACCAGCCAGAGGCCACAGAAGAGAAAATGGGACACGAGCGAGGACGGGGTGAATTCGGCCACTCTTGGGCATGGTCTCCTTACAGCATCCAGTCTGGGTCCCAAAGCCTCCAGTGGTGTGCTCTAAGCAAAACAAGAACTGTGTGCTGATTGATAACTCGGTGAGACCCAGGAGCAAAACTGCAAGCATAGACACAGCAACCAGGTTTTCTGAGCCAGATTGTAACACAGACGATAGGAAACGACACAAAAGCATCGCTGGCCCTTTTATAGAACATAATAATATACGTCAAAGGTATGAGTTACCAAAAGAAACTGGGGGCCAAAAATAAATGAGACTCTATGAGTTGTTTTATTGCAAATTTCTGCAAGTTTAATGCAAATCTATTCCTAGGTCTGTTTTGTCTAGAGATGATAGATAGATGAGTTTGAAATTTTTTTAGAAGCACATGAATGAATATGCACTTTAATGCACTCCTTTTACCGCCTCCACAAATTATAATCTATAATAAAAACAAAATGCCTTAGTTTAAAAAATGTGTTTACTATACAGTTTGTTGAAAACACCTAACAAAAATATCTTCAACCACATTTCATTCTGTGTCTATAAACCACCAATTACTTTTATACTTTGTGTTGCAATTGGGAGGTTTCATTTTTTTTTAAAACAGTCTTTCCTAGCAATAGGGAAACCACAGGGCTCATAAAGAGAAAGGCAGTAGCAATGGGGCAGGGGTGGGCGGAGTAGAGCCGAGCAGACTCTGCCTTGTCTCTAAGCATTATACAGGTGGTTGCTACACAGGTTTCCAGATCCTGATTTGAATCTCAGGGGCCAGAGCTGTGTGTGTTCCACAAATGGTCCTTTGAAACTTCCTTTCCTTCCTGGTTTGACAAAGCCCTGGATAGCTGGTCTCCGAGAGACAGACACGCTGGTTTGACTTGGGTTCTGACCTCCTGTGAAGCACTGTGGACCATTCTTGTCTGCCCAGGGTCTGCCTAGCCTACTTCCTCAATTATATTTAGCTCTTTGCTTATTTTCCTAATGAGCTGTCTGTTTGCCTGCAGCCATCCAACCAGAAGACCAATGTGTAAAATCATAAACTGCACACGAATACTCAGAGCCTAAAGAGGAGCTCTTCCCACACCAGAGCTTTGGCTGCGGCTGTCCCTGTTTTCCCTTTGGCCCATGGCTGAGCAGGCTAGCTAGAGCTGTCCCCAGCTGTGGGCACACATTCTCTCAGTTACCTCTATAGCTGTCTTCAGTCAATTTTCCTACTACGCTAAGCCAGCAAGCCAAGAGCAGGCATAAGATGGTGACATGGGAGAAAAGTTGGAAATATTTTATCAAACAAGTAACCACCACTGACAAATTTAATATGTATCTGTGGCTTTGAACAGTCTTTCTGAACTGTGATTGGGAGGGAAGTAGAAAATGAACCTTGGTTGTTGTGATTTGTGAGGACTCTCAGATCCTGCTAGAGTCTGATAGGCTTTTGCTCTCTGAGCTCCTGGGGAAACTAACTCAGCAGTGATAGGGCTCAGTTAATCCTGCTGGGGAACTGAGCCTGACAGTCTGCCTTAACATGAACTCTACCCTTGCAGGACTCCAATTAGTTAAGAAAATTTATGAGCCCAGTAGTTTGAGAGACTTGAATAATGAAGCCAATTTATGAACTTCTTTCTTCTGTTGGAGGACAACCTGGAATCTTTGTTTTCATAGAATCGATACACACCAAATACGTATGTAGTTATGGTTCACATATGTAAAACCTTGTATGACCCCACCTCTTATGTCTCCTGAAGTCATGCATATATATTCTGATTAGGTTCTACATAGACTACATATAAGATAAACATTGGCATTTTTGTTTAAGACCTAGTGATTATCACATAACAGAGTTCTCCATAAACTATAAGAATCAGTATACACTGAAAGATGGAAGAGCTTATGGGTAAGACCTATGGGGGCAACGACAGGAGTGCCCACATGGCGGTATGTAAAGGTGGGACCCTTTTCACTCTAGGCAGCACCACATGGGTAGAAAATGCTAGCGGTGATTTGGGCTTAACTTAGCAGCTATTAGCAGCTAATGACTGTATGAACACTTACTGCCAAAGAAATATCTCACAAAAACAGATCTACTGGGCACCCTGTACCTGCTCATCTTTCTCTGCCCTCACAGGAAGATGCCATAGAGCCTTTGATTTTATGAACATGAGCTCACTGCTCTCAAGAAGGACAGCCCCCATGCCTTGACAGAGAGGCTTCTCCTCCCACTGGACAGTTAGGTCTCACCTGGTTTTGCTTGCACCAAAGCAGGCCTAGGTGATTAGACCTACCTGGTGGCTACATCGAGTCAAAACAGGCACGTGATCTGGGCCCATTTCCCTGGCAATTTTTAAATGGAAATGAGATTGGGCAGAAAAACTGCAAGCATTCCAACCCCTTGTCCTCAAGGTCTTTGACACTTTGTGGTGCTCGAGGAAATAAACTGTCCACCCCACAGCTTGGGAATTAGTTGTTGAATGGGAGTTTGTCTAGCTTCATGCCTGCCTGCCGAGCAGCTAAGGAGGCAAACTCTGGGCTGCCTTTCCCTAGGCAGCATCCCTTCCACACCCCAGATGGAAGGCCTTCAGTCTTCTCCCTTTTCTGCCTGCCTCCTCCTGTCACAAAGCAAACAGTGCCTTAGCAGCCGAGAGGGCCTTTACTAGCTTCTGACTGCAGTTATATTTGTAAAGCCACTTACCAGAGAGGTGAGTCCTTTTCTGCTCCTCCTTCCCCAGAAGCACACAGTCATTAAGGTTACCTGGAAACCTGGCCAGGAAACATGTGGCAAATAGCAAGCATGCAAGAGAAACATCCGCGTTTGTCATCTAATGGAGATGACCCAGCAAGTCATGTTTGCGTAGAGGGCGAATGTGAAATTTAATTGGTTTGCATGTCCTGGCTGTTCCAGGGGCCCCTGGCCTAGGCTTCTGTGGAAGGGGTTTTGTTCTGAGATCACTGAAAGGGCTTTGGTTGGAACAAGCAAGAAGTGAGTGAGGACTGAGATAGACAACTACCTGTACTGCGGATTACCATGAGGCCGAGGGGCAACAGACACCTGAAGGCTTTGCCTCCAATCAGAGACATGCTGTACCAAGAGAATGACCTGAAAACATTGTGTGTGCATTTTAGAAGGAAAGTAAGATTTTTTCGGAGCAGAAAGAAACTGGAATGCAGAATCATAACCCCAGCCCTTGGGATATGGAGGCAGGAGGATCAGAAATTCAAGGTCATTCTTGATTACATAAAGAGCTCAAGGCAAGGGGGCAACAGGAGAGCTTGTCTTTAAAACTAAAAATAAAAAGGCGGTGAGACGACCAGCCAAGAAACCAAGAAAAGAAGAGAACAGGGTGCGCAGCACAGAGCAGGGTGCACAGCACAGAGCAGGGTGCACAGTACAGAGCAGGGTGCACAGCACAAAGCAGGGCACCCGGAGGCACTGCCCATGTGTGAGACCCCTGGCTTTTGGCTTTTCCTCACGGAAGGGCCTCTGCTGTCTTGAAAATCAGCTCCAGACTTTTCAAAAGAGCTCTCATCTCAAGAAAACAGTTGCCCTGGAATCAAAGAACTTATTTCTACTGTGTCTCATGTCCCGCCCACCCCTTTCGGTGTCAGATGAGCTGATAACACGTATAATTGTAGAGAAGCTGCAAAGTTGTGACTCAGCTGTTTCCTGTATAGCCTCAGCAGTGGGCAGGGACGGGGCTTTAGGAAGCCAGCTGGCACGCAGCCAAAAGCTTGGTTCTAGGAAGATTTGACACGACCACTTCCGTTGCCTTTACCCTGTGGTATAGGGTTTTTTCTGGTCAGCGTGAGGAAGGATGACTAGTGGGACTATCAATTCTGAAAGTTTACTGTTGGCAACTTGTTTTGAAGTTTCAGCAGGAGCACGTAGGGCAGACTGAGGGTCAAGGCCTAGGGTTTCCTTGCCGGCTTCTCATTCTGCAGTCATCAGTTTTACCACCGGCATCTGGGCATGAGTCAGTAAAGCATGGCCACGAATACTTGAGCAACTGTAGAGAATTAGACACTGAAGATGCAGACAGGAGATCTCCATTATGCAAACAGTCCTCAGGAAGGGAAGGGGCGTGCATAATAAAAAGTCTGGCTGACATTCTATAATCCTCTAATTACATAAATCCTATCAGCCTGAGGGCATGGAGCAATCTCTAGTCATTCTCTCAGCTGTACTGCAGGAGAGTGGGATCCTTTGGACCCTCGCCTGAGAGCTGGGGAATGTCACAGCCCTACTGGAAGACCATCTTAATTTGTGAGTGGTACCTGACCTTGTTGACTCTAGAAAAGGCAATGAATCACTTTTTAGAATTGAAATTGGTCTTTTTTGTGACTTTTCAAAGGTTTGGGAGGCAGAAACTTGAAGTCATTATTCAAAGTGGTCATAGCCACACAGCTGACACACATAGAAGCCATCATTCAAAGTGGCCGTAATCACACAACTGAGACACATACAAGTGCTCGGGTGTCACTCAAACCAAAGTCAGATTAAGAGGTGACAGACTGGAGAAATGGCTCCGTGGTTAAGAGCACTTGCTCCTCTTTCAGAGAGGCTAAATTCAGTTCTGAACATGCATAGCAGCCATTTCCCACTGCCCGTGGTTCCTCCTTCAAGGGATCCAAAGTGAAGCAGCTGCACTCATGTGCTTATACCCATACACAGACACATTCTATAATTTAAAGAAAAAATCCCTTTAAAAGTAGTTCTCAGCCGGGCAGTGGTGGGACACGCCTTTAATCCCAGCTCTTGGGAGGCAGAGGCAGGCAGAGCTCTGTGAGTTCAAGGCCAGCCTGGTCTACAAGAACTAGTGCCAGGACAGGCTCCAAAGCTACACAGAGAAACCCTCTCTTGAAAAGCCATGTATAAATAATAAATAAATAAATAAATAAATAAATAGAAGCCGTTCTCAACCTTCCTGATGCTGAGACTCTTTATATGTCCTCATGTCTTGGTGATAATAAATAAATAAATAAATAAATAGAAGCCGTTCTCAACCTTCCTGATACTGCGACTCTTTATATGTACTCATGTCTTGGTGACCCCAACCATAAAATTATTTATGTTGCTACTTCATAACTATAATTGTGTTGCTGCTGTGAATTGTAAATACTTGTGTTTTCTGATGGTCTTTCTGGGGTCGCAAGCACTGCTTTAAAATGTGACAGAGGGACCATTGAAGCATGTGGAAGTGCAAGAATATTGACAGTGGTTTTCTTCATCAACCTTTCTGGTCCCCACTGCCCTGTGTCTGCATTTGTCCCCTCTCACACAGGAGACATACCTGCACAAACTCAGAGAGATCCAGAGCTCTTTCATTTTCTTCAACCCCAGTATTTCTCCTGTGAGGAAGAGAAGGGCAGTCAAGCCGACCTCTGCACAAGCAGGGCTGTGCAGCACACACAGCGACAGTGTCCACATGGGCGCTGTTTCCTGTGCACTGAGGGACGAAGAGAAGTTCAGCTGGACAAAGCTAGGAGTGTTTTTACAAAATGTTTACTTTCTCTTTTTTGCTTCTGTGTTTGCTTGTTCAGTTGCTCATGCGAGATATATTCTTGTGTGTGTCACGTGACCAGCATGTGCCCTTACCCCTGCCCTCAGCCCTCATCCAACTTCCTTAAAGCCAGAGCTAAGCAGGGCACCTGCAGAGCTCACACCAGTGAGGCCAAGAAGAAGGAGAGAAGGCTCAAGAGAGACTCCAAGAAGGTTCCTAGTTTATTCTGTCCCAAAGATTATCCTTTTCCTAAGTGAAAACTGGAAAGAACCAAACACTATGTAACAAACACATGCTCCCTCTTGCTCTCTCTCTCTCTCTCTCTCTCTCTCTCTCTCTCTCTCACACACACACACACACACACACACACACACACACACACACACACACAGAGACAGAGACAGAGACAGAGACAGATTGCGTGCCCAGGCGCACACCAAAAAGTGGCTCTGAGATGAGCAGAGAACTCCCGAGGAACAAGTTAAACAGAATTAGACATGGAGGTTGGGGAACTTCTTGGGGTGTATTTCCCCTTAAATATGAGTAGAGGAACTTGGGGAACAGAGAACTCTAGAGGGAAGCACTGGAGGGAATCACCAACGGCAGGACCTGGTAAGCTGCCAACTCCTTCCTGAGCCCAACCCCCAACCCAAGCTGAGTCTCCTGAGGTCTTCCTGGCAGCGCAGGCTGCTGTCACCCAGCCTCCTTCTGGATCACTTTCAGCCCTTCTAGCTTTGTTCCTCTCCTGTGTCCAGCTCTGTCCTGTCTTCCCCACACTTACCTAGTCTGCTAGACTCTTTGGAGCAGATTGACAGCAGTCAGTCACACACCTGGCGCAGCCCTCACTCTCCTCGTGAGCAATCGCCTCTGGGGCTTCCTGCCACGGGAATGCTTTGCAAGTTTCCCCCGGGTTTCTGTACTAGGACATACACACGTAGACAGTAGACGCTCATTTCCCTCCCAGTCACTGTTTCAGTTACCCTAACCATCAACAATATTCCAAAAGTACTAAATAGAAAATCCTAAAAATAAACACCTAGGTTTTAAAATACAGACCCACGCCCTTGAGTCTTGTGATGAAATCCCATCCTGCCCCACACAGTCCAGCCTGTTTGATGAATCATCTTCGCTGTATACGCGCTGTATATGCTACCCGCCCATTCGTCAGAATGACTGTCGGATTGCAGGGCTTGACCGTCTTCAGTTCAGCTTTCTCAATTACAGCCCACTAAGTGTAAGAGGAATGACGCCTACAATTCAGGAATGAATGCCAAAGAAGAGCTATGAAATGTCTAGGATGGGATAAAAATCTCCACTAATAAGGAAAGAAAGAAATGTATGCTGGGGCTGCTAAGATCTACCACAATGGTGATCTTCTAGCCGTCAAATTGTGAAGGGAGAAAAAGAAGCCTGCACTAGTTTTTCTGTGGCTTCTCAAACTACAAAAGACACATCTACACACATAATAAGGTATATATGTATATATTAAAATGGTGTCTATAGGGCTTAATACCATCAACAGTTTCAGGCATTCTATGGCGGTCACTCCCCTGCCCTCAAGGCAAGGGCAGAGCAGTGTGATATTTGAGACTAACCGGATTTTGAAGGACTGAGTGATAAAAGTTTCCTACGACAGGTCTGTGCCAAGTGTGCTTGTTGGGGTGGTGAGGCACGCCTTTGATCTCAGCACTCTGGGAGACAGAGGCAGGTGGCTCTGGAGGTCAGGTTGGCCAATGTAGCCAGTTCCAAGTCATGCATAGTGAGACCTTATCTCAAAATAAAATTTAAAAAAGAAGGAAATTATGAAATACTCAAAAGCCTTCAGTAAGCATGCGATCAATTGCTGACCTAAATGTTCAAATAATGGCCCAAGTGAAGGGAAGTGGAATGTCGCCCCTAGTTTACAGAAAGTGCATCTGACTCACTGCAAGTTACTGAAATTCCGCATGAATTCATGCTGTCTGTAAAAGCCAGGCATCAGCGGTGAGCAACCATGATCTCCGGCCAGTCAGGCAGAAGCACTTTGTTTTCCATTCGGTGGTGACGCCAGCCAGATCCCATTGCTTCTGACAAAGGCCCTCGTCAAACCTGTGTGTCATCGTTTGCGTATGCCACAGCTGCCCCGTGCACGCGCGGACCCACTTCCTGACCCACAGTAACTCTTTGGCTTCCTGACAGATGCGGTCCAGTGCGTCCGTGCGGAGTGCAGCGCCATCTCCTGGACGCTATGGGATAAGCAGCAGCCTGGAGTGATTGCAAGGAAGACTGGCAGAAATATGGGACCTACATCCAAAAAAGTCCTAGAGGCTGCACGTGATCCCTTCCTTGCTACAGAATTGATGTGACAGGCACATGTGCAAATGTTTATTCATGGTGTGTGTGTGTGTGTGTGTGTGTGTGTGTGTGTGTGTAAAAGTAGGAAAAGTGACCATCACCACCTTCATTACTGGATTTGTATGAAATTTTACAATTGATAGAAACTTTTACTTAAGTAATCCCATATAGTTTCTCACTACCCTGTATAAGCAGAAAGGGCAGAGAGGGGAGGGGAAAGTACCAGATATTGGCTTTTGCTAGTAGAATTACTCATGACTTAGCCACATCTGAGATGGCAGCTAGGCTCCTTCCTTCTTTACAAAACTCTTTGCTCACTTGCTAAAAAAAGGCAAGCTGACCTAGGCTAAGGAGGAGGAGATGAAGTAAAACCCAGGAAACTATGAGGAGTATGAAAGCAAACCTGTTATTCCCGAGTCTGGAAGTGGGTCTCAGAAAACTCTGGCCAGCAGCAGCAGGTTTGAGTTTTGCCAGGTCCTCTAGCAGATCAGAGATGCACTTACATCACAACCACGAGGCACAATCACATACTGAGGTTTCTGAGGTGAGACTCAACATCTGTTAGAGGGGGCACAAAGGCAAGTAACTGCCTAGGCGCCCTTGACTCTGCTGTGTGGGCCGTGTGGAAGTCTGGGGCTGTTCTGTGGATGTGGGCAAGCTCACAAGTGAGCTATGCGGTGTCTCTTGCCCCTAACTGATGCTGGAGGCCTGGGGGTTCCATGGAATCCTTGAAACTGTTCTGAGATGCCCTGTGCTTCTCAGAGGAGGAGCCGGGTGGGAGGAGTCAACTGCCTAAGAACACAGCAGGGGAGGAGTAAAGGAGAGCTCTGGCCAGCTCTGTTCTCTTCCTGCAGTGTCCCGCTACTGGGGACCTGCAACCTCTGAATTGCAGTATATTTGGCTACTTGCTTCAAGGCTAACTGACTCGTTCCGCTCCCCACCACAGTAGTAACCGTGACAGCAGCCAGCTCACACTGTTCCCCCGAGTGTAAACGACGGTGGTTGGTGGTTTGAAGACAGGCTTTGCTTGCCTTTGTTTTCAACTTGAATGTCAGACTGAGAAATAGCTGGAACAAATAGTTCTGGGTTAGAGGTCAGGGGACAAACTGAACTCTAGGGCAAAACAAATAAGGCCTCTCACAGGAGCTTGCAGGCGTGAGCTCACAAACCTGCCCTCAGACTTGGCACGCTGCCTGGCTCACCCTTAAGCAGCCCGAGCAGGCCAGAAAAGCATGGCCTGATGATCCATGTGAGGGTCGAGCTTTTGCCTGTAAAGCGATGACGCCGCGGCACAGGAACACTCCGTGATGCAGACCCGAGGCTTCTGTGGGACGGGTTGGTTCCACAATGCAAAGATGGTATTGTCACACGGTCTGTGGACCATGTCATGAAAAGTGGCAAAGGGACATTGTGCTTACAATAGTTTGCCCTCTGGTGGGACCTTCTGGACAGACTGGCCTTGTTTGCAGATTCCAGGATGCAATTTGAACTTGCTGGGTAATCACTGTGATGTATTTTGTCAGAATCTTTCTCCACAGCTCCGGCTCATGTCTGCCAACACTATGGTTTCCCCATGGAGCCAACAATCCCTAACAGCAAGAAAAACAAACAAGTGCGGGGTGCCAGGTGTGGCTCTAAACTGTCGACTTTAACACTAAAGCAGCGCTTCTCAGCCTGCTGGTGCTGCACCCTTACAGTTCCTCATAGTGTGGAGAACCCCCCACACTACCACCACCACCACCACAACAAAATTATTTCATTGCTACTTTCTTAACTATAATTTTGCTACTATTAGGAATTATAATGTAAATATCTGATTGATATGCAAGGGGTCACAACCCACAGGCTGAGAACCAGTACTGTAAACGGGGTGAGAGTTTGGCCAGGGCTGGGGGGATGGGAGGTGGGGGTGTTGTCTCCACGTGGCTGAGAGAGAGGAATGTGTGCTCTGGTACATGAAGGAAGACTTGGCCCTGGCCACTCCGCGCTGGCTGCCTCGGTGAGGCCCACCCTCAGGAGAACCAGGGCCCTGCAGAAACCAGAAACTAACTCTGTCTGGGCAGCACAGGTCTCCGGTCTTCAGACAAAAGCCCTTTGTCCAGGAGGTGGCTTCCAGGAGGCCACACCACACCACTTCTTTCCGAACTAATCCCCGTGCTACAGATAACCTGGAAAGCCCTTTCCAGGAGCGAACTTGAAAATGTCCTACATGATAGTGAAAGTCTGAATGTCCAATATTAGGAAAATTGTCTGTCCCAGCTTGTGGAAGTGTATAAATATGTAGCAAAAGAAGATGAGAACATAGAAGGAGACTTCTTTTAGGCTCATGCAAAACAAAACAACAACAACAAAAAATTGTCCACGGATCTGACAGTACAGAAGATAAGTGTTGAAACTATCCACACCTTGGCATAAACTCTCCAGTGGGCTTTCTGTGCCACCACCACACCCGAATTGTTCAGGGCTAGGCTCCATCTCGGCCTCCTGCACACTAAACAAGCACTTACTGGACAGAGTTACACAACCACCCACAATGATGGGAGCCGAACTCTTAGCCATTCAATTTTACTATAAATCTATAATTGTTCCAAAAAGATGGTTTTTTAAACTTTTCTTATCTAACATAAGCAAATTTTTTTGAGTGTTGAGATTTTCTTATTCATTTCTTTGTTATTCTATTTTTCTATATGCTACTCTCATTTGTGTATCGCTTTAACAATCAGGAAAGTAAATAGTTTTAAAAGCCTATCTAGGGGGCTGGGACCCGGTGGTGAGTGGCAGGAGATCCTTTGTTTCATTCAGCTTACCGGTGGCAAACTGGGCCTTTTGTCTGTGAGATACCTGCCCAGCAAGGAGCCAATAGCCTGTAACAGAAGACCCATTGGAGGGGTGAGTGTGTTTCTGACCTGCGTGCTGCAGAAGCCCGGTCACGGAGCACAGACATTATTCGACCCCCTAATCTTTCTGGCCATTCTGCAGGGGCTTCTCCCCGCAGCTACTGCCCTTCTCTTCCGATCCCATCCCAGCGTCCCTAAGGCACCCCCTCCCCTCCCTCGGGGCCACAAGACCCTCCGGCTTGGCCCATATTGGGGCTGGGACCCGGTGGTGAGTGGCTGGAGATCCTTTGTTTCACTCAGCTTACCAACAGCAAACTGGGCCTTTTGTCTGTGAGATACCTGCCCAGCAGGGAGCCAATATCCAGTAACAGAAGACGCATTGAAGGTGTACCTGCCTGTAACAGAAGATCCATCAGAGGGGTTCCTGGCCAACAAGGGGCCATAATCCTGTACCAGAAGAAATATTGGAGAGCATTTGAAGGAAGAGATGGGCAGGCGCCAAGGCAAGAATCCCTCGAACAATCTGAAAAACAGCATGAAAACATCAGAACATAGTGATCTTACAACAGAAGGACTTGAACACCCTAATCTAGAAGAAATGGAAAAAAATTGACATTATGAAAGCGATAGAGACCCTTAAACTGGATATGAAAAACTCCCTTAAAGAAATGGATGAGAAGAATAACAAAAAGTTCGAAGAAATGAATAAATCTGTAAATGATACCCTGGAAAACCAAGAAAAAACAATCAAACAGGTAATGGAAACAGTTCAACAGTTCAAGAATTGAAAACTGAAATGGAGGCAATGAAGAAAACACAAACCGAGGGCCGGCTGGATATGGAAAATCTAGGTAAACAAACAGAAACTACAGAGACAAGCATAACCAACAGAATACAAGAGACAGAAGAAAGAATCTCAGATTCTGAAGATACCATAGAGAAAATAAATGCACTGATCAAAGAATACAGCAAATCCAACAAATTCTCAGCACAAACATTCAGGAAATCTGGGACACAATAAAAAGACCAAACCTAAGAATAATAGGGGTAGCAGAAGGAGAAGAATTACAGATGGAAGGCCCAGAAAATATATTCAACAAAATTATAGAAGAAAACTTTCCCAATCTAAAGAAAGATATTCCTATGAAGGTTCAAGAAGCATACAGAACACCAAATAGACTAGATCAAAAAAAAAAAAATCCCCTCACCATATAATAATCCAACACAAAACATACAGATTAAAGAAAGAGTATTAAGAGCTGCAAAGGAAAAAGGTCAAGTAACTTATAAAGGTAAACCTATCAGACTTACACCCGACTTCTCTATGGAAACCATAGAAGCCAGAAGGTCCTGGATAGAGGTACTGCAGAAACTAAAAGACCATGGATGCAAGCCCAGACTACTATACCCAGCCAAGCTATCATTCACTATCAATGGAGAAAACAAAATATTCCAGTATAAAAACAAATTTAAACAATATGTAGCCACAAATCGAGCCTTACAGAAAGTAATAGAAGGAAAATCACAACCCAAGGAGTCCAACAATGCCCACAATAACTCAGACATCTAGCAACCCTTCACCAGCACAACTTAAAGAAACTCTACTAACAAAAAAATGACTGGAGTTAACAACCACTGGTCATTAATATCACTGAATATCAATGGACTCAATTTACCTATAAAAAGTCACAGGCTAAGAGATTGGATATGAAAACAGGATCCAACATTCTGCTGTTTACAAGAAACACACCTCAACCACAAAGACAGACATCTACTCAGAGTAAAGGGTTGGGAAAAGGTTTTTTAAGCAAATGGACCTAAGAAACAAGCAGGTGTGGCCATACTAATGTCTAACAAAATTGACTTCAAACTAAAATCAATCAGAAGAGATGGAGATGGACACTTTATACTCATAACAGGAACAATTCATTAGGATGAAGTCTCAGTCCTGAATATCTATGCCCCTAATATAAAAGCACCCACTTATGTAAAAGAAACACTTCTAGAACTCAAGGCAGTCATCAAACCACACACACTAACAGTAGGAGACTTCAACACACCTCTCTCACCAATGGACAGGTCAATCAGACAGAAACCTAACAGAGAAATAAGAGAATTAATAGAGGTAATGAAACAAATGGACTTAACAGACATCTATAGAATATTCCACCCAAAGAATATACCTTCTTCTCTGCAGCTCATGGAACCTTCTTGAAAATTGACCACATGCTCAGTAACAAAACAAATTTCCACAGATACAAAATCTTAGTAACCACCTGTTTCTTGTCGGATCACCATGGATTAAAGCTAGAATTCAACAACAATGCTACCCCCAGAAAGCCTACAAACTCATGGAAAATGAACAGTCAACTACTGAATCACTCCTGGGTCAAGGAAGAAATAAAGAAAGAAATTAAATTCTTCCTTGAATTTAATGAAAATAAAGACACAACATACTCAAACCTATGGGACACTATGAAAGCACTGCTAAGAGGAAAGTTCATAGCACTAAGTGCCCACTTAAAGAAAACAGAGAAAGCACACATTGGAGACTTAACAGCATAACTGAAAGCTCTAGAAAAAAAAGAAGCAGACTCATCCAGGAGGAGTAGAAGACTGGAAATAATCAAACTGAGGGCTGAAATCAACAAAATAGAAACACAGAAAACAATCCAAAGAATCAGTGAAACAAAAATCTGGTTCTTGGAGAAAATCAACAAGATTGACAAACCCCTATCCAAACTAATCAAACGGCAGAGAGAGAACACCCAAATTAATAAGATCAGAAATGAAAAGGGGGACATAACCACAGACACAGAGGAAATTCAGAAAATCGTTAGATCTTACTACAAAAGCCTGTATGCCACAAAATAGAAAAATGTAAAAGAAATGGACATTTTTTTAGATAAGTACCATATACCAAAGTTGAACCAAGATCAGGGGAACAATCTAAATAGACCTGTTAGTCGCGAAGAATTAGAAGCTGTTATCAAAAACCTCCCTACCAAAAAAAAAACAAACAAAAAAAAAAAAAAATAAAAAAACAGGACCAGATGGTTTCAATGCAGAATTCTACCAGAACTTTCAAGAAGAGCTAATACATATACTCCTTAATGTATTTCACAATATAGAAACAGAAGAGTCATTGCCAAATTCCTTTTATGAAGCCACAGTTACCCTGATACCAAAACCACACAAAGACTCAACCAAGAAAGAGAATTACAGGCCAATCTCACTCATGAACATCGACGCAAAAATTCTCAATAAAATACTGGCAAACCGAATCCAAGAACACATTAGAAAAATTATCTATTATGATCAAGTAGGCTTCATCCCAGAGATGCAGGGCTGGTTCAACATACGAAAATCTATCAATGTAATCCATCATATAAATAAACTGAAAGAAAAAACCATATGATTTTTTCATTAGATGCTGAAAAAGCCTTTGACAAAATTCAACGCCCTTTAATGATAAAGGTCTTGGAGAGATCAGGGATACAAGGTACATACCTAAATATAATAAAAATTATTTACAGCAAGCCGACAGCTAACATCAAATTAAATGGAGAGAAACTCAAAGCCATTCCACTAAAATCAGGAACATGACAAGGCTGTCCATATCTCTTTAATATAGTGCTTGAAGTTCTAGCAATAGCAATAAGACAGCAGAAAGAGATCAAGGGGATTCGAATTGGAAAGGAAGACGTTAAACTTTCATTATTTGCAGATGATATGATAGTGTACATAAGCAACCCCAAAAACTCTACCAAAGAACTCCTACAGCTGATAAACACCTTTAGTAATGTGGCAGGATACAAGATCAACTCAAAAAAATCGGTTGCCTTCCTATATACAAAGGATAAAGAAGCAGAGAGGGAAATCAGAGAAGCATCACCTTTCACGATAGCCACAAATAGCATAACTTATCTTGGGGTAACTCTAACCAAGGAAGTGAAAGATCTATTTGACAAGAACTTTAAGTCTTTGAAGAAAGAAATTGAAGAGGATACCAGAAAATAGAAGGATCTCCCTTGCTCTTGGATTGGGAGGATCAACATAGTATAAATGGCAATTATACCTAAAGCAATTTATAGATTCAATGTAATCCCCATCAAGGTCCCATCAAAATTCTTCACAGATCTTGAGAGAACAATAATCAACTTTATATGGAAAAACAAAAAACCCAGGATAGCCAAAACAATCTTATACAATAAAGGAACTTCTGGAGGCATTACCATCCCTGACTTCAAACTCTATTACAGAGCTACAGTATTGAAAACAGCTTGGTATTGGCATAAAAACAGAGAAGTCGACCAATGAAGTTGAATAGAAGACCCGGATTTTAACCCACAAACCTATGAACACCTGATTTTTGACAGAGGAGCTAAAAGTATACATTGGAAGAAAGAAAGCATCTTCAACAAATGGTGCTGGCATAACTGAATGTCAACCTGTAGAAGAATGAAAATAGATCCATATTTATCACCATGCACAAAACTCAAGTCCAAATGGATTAAAGACCTCAATATCAATGTGAACACACTGAACCTGACAGAAGAGAAAATGGGAAGTACTCTACAACATATGGGCACAGGAGACCATTTCCTATGTATAACCCCAGCAGCACAGGCATTAAGGGCAACATTGAATAAAAGGGACCTCCTGAAACTGAGACGCTTCTGTAAAGCAAAGGACCCTGTCATTAAGACAAAAGAGCTACCTACTGACTGGGAGAAGATCTTCACCAACCCCACAACAGACAAAGGTCTGATCTCCAAAATACATAAAGAATTCGAGAAACTAGACTTTAAAATGCTAATTAACCCAATTAAAAAATGGGGCACTGAACTGAACAGAGAATTCTCAACAGAAAAAGTTCAAACAGCCAAAAGACACTTAAGGTTGTGCTCAACCTCCTTAGCGATCAGGGAAATACAAATCAAAATAACTTTGAGATACCATCTTACACCTGTCAGAATGACTAAAATAAAAAACACTAATGATAGCCTTTGCTGGAGAGGATGTGGAGTAAGGGGTACACTCATCCACTGCTGGTGGGAATGCAAACTTGTGCAACCACTTTGGAAATCAGTGTGGCGGTTTCTCAGGAAATTCAGGATCAACCTATCCCAGGATGCAGCAATACCACTCTTGGGAATATACCCAAGAGATGCCCTATCATACTACAAAAGCATTTGTTCAACTATGTTCATAGCAGTATTATTTGTAATAACCAGAACCTGGAAACAACCTAGATGCTCTTCAATGGAAGAATGGATAAAGAAAGTGTGGAATATGTACACATTAGAGTACTACTCAGCGGTAAAAAACAATGACATCTTGAACTTTGCATGCAAATGGATGGAAATAGAAAACACTATTCTGAGTGAGGTAACCCAGACCCAAAAAGATGAATTTGGTATGTACTCACTCATAAATGGATTCTAGACATAAATAAAGGTCAGTGAGCCTATAATTCCTGATCCTAGAGAAGCTAAATAAGAAGGTGAACCCAAAGAAAAACATATAGTTATCCTCCTGGATATTGGAAGTAGACTAGATTGCCAGGCAAAAATTGGGATCTTTGGGCTGGGGGTGGGGTGGCGGTAAGGGGTGATGGGGAGTGTGGAGAGAAGAGTGAGGATGGAGGATGGGGAGACCCTGGGGGAATGAGATAGTTGGGATGGAGGAAGGGTGGATAGGGGTGCAGGGAAGAAGATATCTTAATTAAGGGAGCCATTTTAGGGTTAGCAAGAGACTTAACTCTAGAGGGATGCCCAAGTATCCATGGAGATGTCCCCAGCTAGTTCCTTGGGCAGCTTAGGAGAGGGAGCCTGAAATGGCCCTTTCCTATAGCCATACTGATGAATATCTTGCATATCACCATAGAAGCTTCATCTGGCGATGGATGGAGATAGAGACAGAGACTCACATTGGAGTGCAGGACTGAACTCCCAAGGCCCAAATGAGGAGCTGAAGGAGGGAGAACATGAGCAAGGAAGTCAGGACTGCAAGGAGTGTGCCCACCCACTGAGATGGTGGGACTGATCTCATGGGAGCTCACCAAGGCCAGCTCGACTGGGACTGAAAAAGCATGGGATCAAACTGGACTCTCTGAACGTGGCAGACAATGAGGGCTGACTGAGAAGCAAAGAACAATGGCACTGGATTTTGATCCTACCGCATGTACTGGCTTTGAGGGAGCCTAGTCTGTTTAGAAGCTCACCTTTCTGGACCTGGATGGAGGAGGGAGGACCTTGGACTTCCCGCAGGGCAGGGAACCCTGACTGCTCCTTGGACTGGAAAGGGAGGGAAGGAAATGAGAGGTGGGGAGGAGGTGGAAATTTTTAATAATAATAATAAAAAATAAATAAAAAAGATAAAAATGGCACTATATAAAAAGCCTATCTAGGTAACTCTGAGACAGGAACAGACTCAAGATTCCTCATCTGCTCTCTTAAAGACAACGGAAACAACTTACTTGGTCAGTCTTTTTTATCATTATTATTAAATTTATTTATTTTATATCCCCACAGAAGTTTCTCCTCCCTCCTCTCCTCTCATTCCCTCCCCCCACCTCCCCTCTGGCCTCCTCACTCCATTTCTCCATTTCTGTTCAGAAAAGGAAAGGCCTCCCATGGATAGCACCGAAACATGGCTAATCAAGTTGCAGCAGGACTAAGCACCTTGCCTTGTATTAAAGCTGAGCAAGGAAAATTTCATGATGTCATTGTTTTTAACAGCTGAGTAATACCCCATTGTGTAGACGTCACACATTTTCTTTATCCATTCTTCAGTTGAGGGACAGCTAGGTTGTTTCCAGGTTCTGGTTATTACAAATAAATCTGCTAGGAACATAGATGAGCACGTGTCCTTGTGGTATAGCTAAGCCTTAAGGTCCCAATTTTCTGAGAAACCACCATGTGGGCAGAGTTTTCCTGTCCTGCAGCAGCTCTCAAATAAATACACCAAGTCATATATTAATTAGAAATGCTCGGTCAATAGCTCAGGCTTGTTACTAACTAACTCTCACATTTTAATTTAACCCATATTTCCTATTTATGTTTTGCCAAATGACAGTATCTTTTTTCAACACAGAAGGATCCTCTCCTACTCCCTCTGTATCTGGCTGGCAACTCCAGACTCCGCCCTTCTTCCTCCAATTATTCTCCTAGTCTGGCTCTCTTACCTAACCTTATTCTGTTCAGACCATCAGTGTCTTTGTTAAACTAGTCATAGTAATATATGTTCACACAGTGTAAAGGGATATCCCGCAGCACCACCATATAGATGTCCAAAGTGGCTGTACAAGTTTGCACTCCCACCAACAGAAGATGCTCCACATCGTCTCCAGCATAAGCTGTCATTTGTGGGGGGTTTTTAAGATTTATTTTTTAAAAGAGTTATTTTTTAAAGATTTATTTATTTATTATGTATACAGTGTTCTGACATGTATGTCTACACAGCAGAAGAGGACACCAAATCCTATAGTAGATGGTTATGAGCCATCATGTGGTTTCTGGGAATTGAACTCAGGACCTCTGGAAGAGCAGCCTGTGCTCATGACCTCAGAGCCATCTCTCCAGCCCAAAGATTTATTTATTATATATACAGTGCTCTGGCATGTAGGACACCAAATCTCATTACAGATGGTTGTGAGCAATCACATTGTTGCTGGGAATTGATCTCAGGTCCTCTGAAAGAGCAGCAGTGCTCTTAATCTCTGAACCATCTCTCCAGACCCCTGTCATTTGTGTTTTTTATCTTAGCCATTCTTACAGGTGTAAGATGGAATCTCAGAGTCATTTTGATTTGCATTTCACTGATGGGTAAGGATATTGAACATTTCTTTAAGTGTTTCTCAGCCATATGAAGTTCTTCTGTTGGGAATTTTCTTTAGACCTGTACCACAATTTCTTAATTGGATTATTTGTTTTTTGATTTCTAGTTTCTTGAGTTCTTTATATATTTTAGAAATCAGCCTGTTGTATATGGGATTGGTGAATATCTTTTCCCATTTTGTGGCCTGCTGTTTTGTCTTATTGATCATGTCCTTTGCCTTACAGATTCTTCTCAGTTTCAGTAGGTCCCATTTATTAATTGTCAGTCTCAGTGTCTGTGCTGCTGGTGTCATATTCAGGAAGTTGTTTTCTGTGCCAGTGCATTCAAGGTTACTTCCTACTTTCTCTTCTGTCAGATTCAGTGTAACTGGATTTATGTTGAGGTCTTTTATCTATTTGGACTTGAGCTTTTACAGAGTAATAGATATAGATTTATTTGCATTCTTCTACATTCTGACATCCAGTTATGCTAGCACCATTTTTTGAAGATGCTTTCTTTTATCCATTGTATAATTTTGGCTTCTTTGTCAAAAATCTGGCATCCATATGTGTGTGGATTAATATCTGGGTCTTCAATTTGATTCCATTGATCCATCTGTCTGTTTTTATTACAATACTGTGCTGCTTTTATTACTATAACTCTATAGTAGTGCTTGAAGTCAGGGACGGTGATGTCTCTGGAAGTTCCTTTATTGTACAGGATTGTTTTAGCTATCCTGGGTTTTATATTTTTCTCTATGAAGTTGGATTTTTTTCTTTCAAAGTCTGTAAAGAATTGTGTTGAGATTTTAATGGGGATTGCATTAAATCTGTAGATTGTGATTTATAACAGTAGCAAAATCACAGTCATGAACTAACAACAAAAATAGTTTTATGTTTGGGGATCACCACAACATGAGGAACTGTGTTAAAGGGTCACGGTGGAGTAAGGAAAGTTGCGAACACTGCTCTAAAAGAAGAGTAAAACAAGACATGCTGAGCAATGGCAACAGAGGAAATAGAATGATGAGAAGGTTTGAAGATGCAGTCCCTGGCCCCAGTCCTCTGAACGACAAGGTTGTTGAAAAATTGAGGTGGGCAAAGAGCAGTCAGGGTTCCCTACACTATGGGAAGTTCAAGGTCCTCCCAACTCCCCCCAGGTCCAGGAGGGGAGGAGATGGAAATTTTTAATAAAAAATAAATAAATATTAATTTAAAAAATATATATAGAGAGAAATAAAGGGAAAAAATTGAGATGGGCAGTTAAGAGCCTCAGGCAGACCAGCAGCAGGCAGCCTGATCAGCATAGTTCAGACTTGTGACTCAACTGAGGGCAAGTCTGTTGAGTGGGGTCAGGACAGAAACAGCTGCTGCTCGGGCCACCCTGAGTTAGAGGCTTCCACCTGAGAACAGGGGTGTGAGGGGGTGTGTAGCCCTCAGTGAGGTGCGCACGCATGCACACACACACACACACACACAGAGAGAGAGAGAGAGAGAGAGAGAGAGAGAGAGAGAGAGAGAGAGAGAGAGAGAGAGAGAGAGAGAGAGAGAGAGAGAGAGAGAACAGATTCTCTGGATATGAAACGCACATGATCCCACAAACTCTTTGTAGTGTTGATGCGGAGAGGTCCTATGGTGGCTGTGTCAGTGAGCACAGGACCATAGAGCCTTGAACTGAAGATGCTCCGTGTCCTAAATTCTAGGAATATTACCTCCATTCAAAAATTTCTAAGTCTCAGCTTTTTCATTCTTTTTCTGACTCCTATTAACAAGAAGTCGACATTTCTACTCTCCTCATACACTAGTTTTCTCTGGTATTTATCTCTTTTTCTTTCCTTCTCTCTCCCAGGAAA
This sequence comes from Arvicola amphibius, assembly GCF_903992535.2. Taxonomy (NCBI): domain Eukaryota; kingdom Metazoa; phylum Chordata; class Mammalia; order Rodentia; family Cricetidae; genus Arvicola; species Arvicola amphibius. The sequence goes on along the minus strand of NC_052049.1, from coordinate 70,820,904 downwards.
AAAGTCCCTTAATCCATCTTCCAATTCACGAGTTGATTCTTTAAGTTCCCTATCATATTTTCCTCCTATAGTATGTTCTTTATTTTAATGGCATCAAAATCTCTGCTTTTCATAGTTTTATTTGCCTTAAATTGCTAACATATTCTTCTCTGTTTTGGATCACATGTAACTTGTGGTCTTTTAACATATTTTCACTCCTTCAGTATGGAGGAGTTTTGCTCTGTAAGCTAAGGGAGACTTTGGGACTCTTTGGTATTCTGAATCAAGAAGAGATAACCAGACATCATGGCTGACGTCTCTTCCAATAATGCCACCACTCATTCCTCCTCCCATGAGGACTTACCTCAGCCTTGTGGAGAAGACCAACAGGCCTGTGGTATTTCGTCAATTGTGGGAATCCATGCTTCTTTCTTGCTTCTATAGAAGCTTCAGTGTGGCTTTGAGAGAGCATGCTATGGCCATGTCAGACAGCTTATAGGAAAAGGAAATTCTAAATAAATGAGTCATTGATTTCAAATTATGTGAAAATTAGAAGAGGGACGACATGGAAAGCAGCCTGGACTGTGGGTCTAGATGACCCTCTCGTGACCTTGGCCATCAAGTCCCCAGGAGTCCCTCCACTTTGCCTTCAGGAGCACAAGGCAAGGGCATCTGGAGTCCTTCATTAACCTCCATGACCCCATCTCTTCAGATGCTTGAAGTTTCTGCATCTGCACCAGAGCCTTGCTCAAAACACACTGAGAGCCTCTTAACCATTCAGTTTCAACATGAGCCACAGGGTTAAGAAATGGACAGGAAGTGGGTGTGAGCCATGGGCTCGGCGTCACAAGGAAAGTCTGGGTTGGCTGCTACCGCTTTAGGAGTAACTGTTTAGCTATAAGGTCAGGAGCATGGCCTAGAGCTTCAGGTTACACAGAACAGCCAGTCTGGGGAACAACACAGCTTTGTCCTGGACCACTATGAAATGTCCCCAATGCCTCCTTCCTCTGAGAAATGGCCAGTTCCTCATCAACAAAAGCCTGCACTGTGTTGTTTTAGGAGTTCAGAATGTAAGTACAAGGCTTAGTACCTAGGCATACACATGTGTGTGTGCATGTGTGTGCGTGTGTTGAACTTTTGAAACAAGCCTTGCAGACAAACATCTGTAAACAATCTACCTTTTAACTGTTTCCTTAAAGAGTTCAGACTTAGCTGGGCGGTAGAGGCACACTCCTTTAATCCCAACACTCGGGAGGCAGAGGCAGGCAGATCTCTGTGAATTCAAGGCCAACCTGGTCTATAAGAGCTAGTTCTAAGATAGGCTGCAAAGCTACCCTCTCTCAAAAAACCAATGTGTGTGTGTGTGTGTGTGTGTGTGTGTGTGTGTGTGTGTGTGTGTGTGTGTGTTGAGAGAGAGAGATTGCAAAAAAATCTAAAGTTGGGGCCAGAGAGATGACTAGGCAGTTAAGAGCAATGGCTCCTCTTCCACAGGACCCATATGGCAGCTCACAACTGTCTCTAACACCAGTTCTAGGGGATTTGATGCCCTCTTCTGACCTGTGAAGATACTGCATGCACATGGTGCACAGATAGATGCAGGCAAACACCCCACTCATTTCCTATTGTCCTAGAACATCAGTAGCCAGAAGGTTCTATAATCATCGCCTTCCCACGTATTAGGGAAATAAATAATATGTGATAATCTGATGACTAAGAATGCTGGTTGCTTTGTCCAATGTAGTTTAGTTCCAATGCAGCAGTGTTCAAGGCAATGGCATATGATTTCCCACACGATCAATATAAATGGGCTCAAAGGCAATTCCAAAATAGAAGTTCTCAATAGTGGCAACATTGAAATGCATGTACTTACTGCCAGAATGATTTCTTGTGTGTGTGTGTGTGTGTATCTGTAAGTATTCACAGGCTTGTTCAAAAAGTCAGCATATCCAGAGTATGTTGTATCTCATGTTTAAGCTAAATTCATACATGTAAATGACTTCATGGTTTCCTATGCTGCCCAAACCTAATAGGCACCTAATAAACGCAATCCTAATATAGGTGGTAAAATAAAATCTTTTTTAGTTCTCTTTTAATTATTATGTCTTTCACATCATGTCTCTATCCTGTCTCCCAATCTCACCCATCTCTTCCCCCTCAAAAAATCTTATAACTAGAAAAAGTTATTCGTTAGTGAAGGAGATGCCAAGCATAGGACTGATATGTCTTAGACTTTCTACAGCTTCAGAATTCATCATTTCGGAAGACATCCTGGCAGTCTGAACTGTTCTCAGGAGTGAGTAGTCACTGAACTTCCCCGGGGCTTCCCTGAATGAGAGTGCTGGGATCTCATTACTCAGGCCATATACATGTCATGGTGGTACTCATTCCTTTGTACACTTAATACACAATAACACAAAAGGAAGAAAAAGAAGTGAGGCATCTATAAGGATAGATCAAATATATTTTATTGTTGTCTTAGATTTGCATTATTAATATTTTCTTTTGTTTTTGAAATTTAATTTAATTGCATCATTTCTCTCTTACCTTTTCTCCCTCCCATAGGCCCCACGTCAGTAGACGGGGAGAAGGCTAAGTTAGTAAAGGCATTTGTTTCAAGCTGAGGACCTGAGTTTGACCCCCGAATCCACATGGTGGAAGGCAGGATTTCAGCCCTTCAAATTCCCCACGTGGACATGAAGGGTGCTCCAACAACACACATTAAACGAGTGGAAAGAAAATCTTTTTAAGAATCAAAGTAGAGAACTCTTTATAATGTTAACATGCCTTTGAAATCATTAGTTTAAAAAATTATCAGAATTATGCAGCATATTTGCGAGGAATTCTTGTTGAAAGGCAGTCCCAGAGTGCTGTTTATCTGAGATCTTTCCTTCCGGGGGGGCAAGAACTATTTCTTTAGGCACGTGCACTCTTATTTTCCGCCATTAGGTGGGGCTCCAACCATAATGTCGTTATCTGAGCCCTGAAAACATTTTTGCTGCAAATTCTAGGGCAGGCACCCCTGAACAAAATCACCTACTGCATTAAATATTTTTCTCTCCACCCCTGGAGTTTTCACAGAGCTCCCCAAGCGGAGATGATAGTAAAGAGTTACTTCAATAAGGGAAGTAACCCTCTGCCCAAAGAGTTAAGAAAATTAAGACAGGCGGGAGTCGGCAGTCGGGCCCCGGGTTTCACAGCGGATATCTTCAACAATAATTTAATCCCCCATTCCAGGGGCTGACCCGCGACGCCATGACCGGGTCAAGCAGACATCTTCCACAGCCTTCTCTCTACCGGAACCTGACCTACATGTACACCAGAGGTTGTGGAGAAGTGGTGTGTGGTCAGAACAAGACAGCTCTGCACTAGCTCTGCTGTGCCTTGCTTAGCATCCTCCAGATTCCATTTGCCTCACGCATTTGCAAGCCCAGATAACTTGCCCAGAAGGTGGAGGTCCATACGACCCCGGTCCAAGGCAGAGCTGCGGCTTTCCCATGTCCTAGAAGACTGCCCTCTGTTCCCTTTGTTCTCACGTCTGAGTCACATTCCCAGAGAAATACAGGACGGGTTTTTGTGAGAGATCCATCTGCCTCTGCCTCCCAAATGCTAGGATTAAAGGTGTGTGCCACCCCACCACCACCCTCAATACTACAGACTGTTCTAAGCTTCAGTCAGATGTGCAAACTTGCATATGTACACACACACACACACACACGCGCGCACACACGCCTACATCAGTGTGGATATAGGTCAGAGTATGTGATATATCCCCGCAGTCTAAGTGATGCAGGAAAAGAATGAATTTGCAAGAGCCAACGTGGTTAAAAGGCTTCACTGGACTCTTTGGTTAAGAGCATTTACTGCTCTTGCAGAAGATATAGATTTGATTTCTGGCACCTACGTGGTGGTTCATAACCATGCTTAATTTCATTCTAGAGAATCTGACGACCCCTCTGACCTTCTTGGACTCTGGGCATACACGGACACAAGGCATGCATGTGCAGGCAAAACATTCATGAACATAAATTAAAGAAATACATCTTGGGGAAAAAGAAAAGCTTACTGGAGGTGACAAGGAACATGATGTTTGACCTTCAAGAGTCTGGTCTGGGGCTCTCAAGCAGTTTCTCCAGGATCCATGAAGTACCCAGAAGTCATCCTGAAAACCCACCACGCCCAGTTCAACTAAATCAACGCAGACTGATTAATTATTGAGGTTCTGTGGATACTTTGTTTGAACATGAATATAAAATCCTACTTCTTGCTTCTTTTGTTTTGTTTGTTTACTTTGCTTTATTTCCTAGCCCCAAAACTTCACAGAAAGATCATGAAAGGAGACTGCTCAAGGCTATCCATGGCTTGAATTGAGTCCTTTTTAAAATTTTTTTTTTGTGTGTGTGTTTGGGCATTCTGCCTGCATATATATATATATATATATATTACCATGTGAGTGTCTTGTGCCAATGGAGGGCAGCAGACAGTGTCACCTGGAACTGGAATTACAGGACCCTGTTCAGCCACCAAATGGGTGCGGGGAACCAACCCTGGGTGCTCTGCAAGAGCAGCAAATGCTCTTAACCACGGAGCCCTACACCTATTTACTCTTTGTGGCTTTCACATCATGCATCTCTATCCCATCATCTCCCTGTCCCTTTGTATCCACTTTCTGCCCTTGCAACCACCCCACCAATAAAATAAAATTTAAAAGAAAAAAAAAAGGAAGGGAAGGAATTTCATCGTAGAAGCTACAGTGTGACCCGGTGAGTCACACAGTATACACTTTAACCCATATATCTATACTGGCAACTGTTCATTGAAGTGAGTCATTGGTCTGGTTTGAGGTCTCTGGTTTCTGCTACACTATAGTGTACACTTGGCCCTCACTGGGAGTCCTCTTGGATACTCTGTTGATGCTCTGTGTCATGGAGATCCTGCAGCTTTGGGTCGCAGGTCGCAGATGGGGTGCATGTTAGGGTGGGCCTTAACTCATAACCCTTGTTCTGGGTCAGGATGGTTGCTGGGTTGGTCAGCCCACCAGCTCTCCCCAGTCCTCACCACCTGGGGGAGCTCTCCAGCACTGCTCCAGCTAGCTCACCCCTTGCAGTCAGGAGCAAGGACCAGAACCTGTTCTCCTGCCTTCATGCCCTTGAGGCCAGCTCACCGTCACCTAACCACGAGGACCAGCTCTACTGTGTTGCCCAGGCTAGGTGCAAGGGCCACTCTCCAGAGTGTTGCAGCTGGTGAGGGGCAGGGACAGCTCTCACACCCGCCACAGGCAGATGAGAGGGTGGGGACAGGGGAGGGCATCTCTACCTTGCCCATACCACCATATAGCAGATGAGGGGCCAGGCCAAATTTCCCACACTAGCATTCTCGGGGCCAGTTCACCCACATGCCCCTGTCTACAGGGTCAGCTCTACTATGCTGCCCAGGTGAGACACAGAGCCCATTCTCCCGCGTAGTACAGTTGGGGCACGGGCTGCAGGTGAGGAGGAGAAGGAGGAGAGGGCATCTTTCCCTCACCCATGTCACCACATGGCAGATGAGGTGGGGCAGGACCCACTCTCCCGTTCTCAGCTCTCAGGGCTAGCTCACCCATGCCAGCTCAATCAGGCTCAGCTCTACTGTGCTGCCCCGGTGAGGCGTAGGATCTGTTCTCCCAAATATTGCAGCCAGCAAGGGACAGGGCCACCTCTGTGCAGCACTGTCCTCGTGACCTCCAGCTTCCGGTGGAATCAGGAACCACAGACATGAACACAGACATGGGCCCTGGCAGTGCGGTGATCTAGCCACTTACCTCAGCCGGCTCCTCACTGCTTTCACCTCTGCCCACAAGACATACCCCCCTTTCCCTCCCATACCACACCATATATGTCCCATGCATGCACGTGGGGCTTTTTGTCCCACTCAGTCCCTGATGGAGCTGAGCACATCATGCTTTCTCCTTGGAGCCCCAGGTGGGTCCTCAAACTGAATCTATTTTTAAAGATTTATTTATTTATTATGTATAGTGTTCTGTCTGTATGTATGTTTGCAGACCCGAAGAGGGTACCAGATCTCACTGTAGATGGTTGCAAGCCACCATGTGGTTGCTGGGAATTGAACTCAGGACCTCAGGAAGAGGTCAGTGCTCTTAACCCCTGAGCCATCTCTCCAGCCCCTCAAACCAAATCTTAAGTGCTGAAAAAGAGAGAACAGGGTGCCCATAGGGGGTAAGTGAACTGAAATCCCTAGAGGAAAAAAAAAATGTCTGTTAATGAGTCCACAGGCTGGCTGGCTTGAATGTAGTGATTATAGAGAATTGGAATGCTGCAGATCCAGCCAAATTATCTTGAGCAATCGTGCCCACCCCTGCATCTGACCTAGCATCTGTTGTTGACTGTCACCTGAAACTACACAGATCACCAGTCTCAACCAACCCCAAAACTAAGAACATTGTCAGCATCCTAGACCTATAGTGGAGATCTCCCCCCACCCCCAGTTCTGTATAACCTGCCTGCCTAACACTAATGTTTCTACCATTGTTTTACATTGGGTTGTTTGTTTGGGCTTTTTTTCCTCCCTTGTGTCTTGGATGATTTTATGTCAACTTGACAAAAGCTAGAGTCATCTGAAAGGGGGAGGGGGGACTCAATTGAGAAATGTCTCCATAAGATCCAGATGTAGGGCATTTTCTTAATTAGTGATGAATGGGGGTGGGCCAAGCCTTTTGTAGGGGTGCTATCCCTTGGCTATCCCTGGGTCTGAAGAAAAACACAAACACAAACAACAACAACAACAAACAGGCTGAGACACTCATGAGCAAGCCAGTGAGCAGCTCAGCTCCATGGTCCCCGCCTCAGCTCTTGCTTCTCGGTTCCTGTCCTGCTTGAGTTCCTGTCCTGACTTCTTTCAATGATGAACAGTGCTGTGAAAGTGTGAGCCACAAGTTTCTTTGGTGATGGTGTTTCATCACAGCAATAGAAACCCTAACAAAAACAAGTTAGTACCAGGAGAGTGGGGTGTTACTATGATAGACCTGACCATGCTGTTTGGAGGACTGTGGAGGGACTTTGGAACTTTGGGCTAGAAGAGCCATGGAGAGTTAAGACCTCTGTGGTTCTTTAGGAACTTGGAAGATAAGAATGTTGAGAACAGTACTGGCCATGGAGGCCTGGCTTATGACATTTCAGAAGGAGCCATTTGTTATTCTGAGTTATGACACTGTGGTTCTGGTTAGCGGGCCTAAAAAATCTGCTGTGATTGACAGGAGACCTTTGTGTTACTGGGACAATTGACACTGGTTAGATGAAGCTAAGAAATTAGCACTGATTGAGAAGAGACAAGCAACACTGAGGTGAAATCTGGGAAGTGCTTCCTTAGGGACATCACACAGAAGCTGTGTTTCAGAGCTGCTGAGGATGTACCTCACGCTGGAAGCAGAACTTTCTAGTGTAACAGTCACCCAGGTGGTGCTGGTTTTAAAGACATGAAGGAATCATGGAGAGCAGCTGAGGCTTGGCACTGTGGGAGGCCAAGAGAGGCCATTGTTGAATGTGTAGCCTCAGTGGCATTTGAAAGCCCAGGACTGGAGGGGTCATGAAAAGAAGGTGAGGCTTGGCACATGAAGAGAGCCTATGAGAGACTATTGGTATAGCCCAGTTGCAACAGGAAACCTCAATGGTTTGGAGCCTCCAGTACTGTTGAATAACCACCAAGAGCAGCAGAAGTGGAGTGGTTTGACCAAGCTTAGAAGACAAGCTGTGTGTGCTGTAGAGGTAACTCAAGTCCCTTAGTGGAGCCCAAAAGATTATGAGTGAATACCAGTCACTGAACGCTGAGTTACTTACATTTTGGGAGTTTGGTTTTGCTCTGACTTCATTGTGTCTGTACCCTGGTTCCTCCCTCTTGAAGTATTCAATTTGTTTTTTATTTTACAGGAGCCCACAGTTGGGAGACTGAATTTTTAAAAGAGTTTCAGGTTTTAAAAGAGACTCTGGGTTTTTTATGTGCATTGGTGTTTTGCCGGCATGAATGTATGAGGGTGTAGGATCCCCTAGAACCGGAGTTACAGACAGTTGTGAGCTGTCATGTGGGTGCTGGAACTGAACCAAGGTCCTTTGGAAGAGCAGACAGTTCTCTTAACCACTGAGCTATTTCTTTTCAAAAGACTGAATTTTAAAGCATTTGAATTTGTGAAAACTTTCAAAGTTTGTAAATTATTTATGCTGTGATGTTGATGTTAATGTGTGATCTTGCGGATGAACAAGAAAGGAATGGTTATAGTTTAACTGATGAGTTTGGGTGACAAGGCGACTATTGACACAAACTAGAGTCATCTGAAAGGGGGGAACCTCAACTGAGAAAATGCTTCCCTAGGGCTGGAGAGATGGCTCACTGGTTAAGAGCACCGCCTGCTCATCTAAAGGGCCTGAGTTCAATTCCCAGCAACCACATGGTGGTTTACAACCATCTGTAATGATATTTGGTACCCTCTACTGGCCTGCAGGCATGCATGTGGGCAGAATATAGTATATACAATAAATAAAATAAATCTTAAAAAAACAAGCAAAAACTAATAAAATCTTAACCAAAACCAAAAAAAGAAAGAAAAGAAAAAGAAAAAAAGAAAAGAAAAAGAAAATGCTTCCCTAAGATTCAGCTGTAAAGTATTTTCTTAATTAGATGGAGAAGGGCCCAGCCCATGGTAGGTGGTGCTATCCCTGGGCTGGTGGTCCTAAGCTGATGTGGGATTCCCCTCTGTATGCTGTGAATACCATTGGTTAATAAAGAAATTGTCTTAGGCCTGCACAGGGCAGAATAGAGGTAGGTGGGGAAAACTAAACTGAATGCTGGGAGAAAGAAGGTGGAGTCAGGAGAAGCCATGAAGTAACTGCCAGAGACAGACAAGCCAAAACTTTGCCGGTAAGCCACAGCCATATGGTGACACACAGATTAATATAAATGAGTTAAATTAAAATGTAAGAGGTAGCCAGTAAGAAGCTAGAGCTAATAAGCCAAGCAACAGTTTAATTGATACCGTTTCCATGTGGTTATTTCGGGAGTCTGGGCAGTCATGAGGAGCAAGCCAGTAAGCAGCTCCCCCTATGGCTCTGCATCTGCTCCTGCCTCCATATTGCTGCCCCATTTGAGTTCCTATCCAGACTTCCTTTGATGATGAAGAGTGATATGGAAGCATAAGCCGAATAAACAAACCCTGTCCTTTCTAAGTTTCTTTAGTCGTGGTGTTTCCACAGCAATAGAAACCCTACATAAGATGTCTTGATAGGCTAGGCAGATAGTTCAGCCATAAAGTACTTGCTGTTCCAGCCTGAGAACCTGAGTTAAGATTCCCTAGCACCCACATAAAATACCTGGTGAAGCAACTCACACACAATTCTAGCACCACCCTACCTGAATCAGCAAGTTCCATGTAAAAGTGAGAACTCCTGTCTCAAAATCCAAGGTGGGTGGTGTTCTCTGGACTTCATGTGCACACATGTGCATGCATACACATGCACATACACAAATAATGAATATGCATTGATTTATGCAACTATAATAGCCTCATGAAGCCATTTCCATTTTAGAATATTTATATGGGACAACCCGAATATGAGTTTCCAGGTCCTAGTCACTCACATTTGGCTCAAGAATAAATTCTACTCCCTTTTGAGATTAGAACTGAGTTTTGCACCCATATAAAAAAGAGACACCATATAAGAAAGAGACCCACGGGTAATAAAACATGTTCGCTAAACATGTGACTATAAAGGAAGTTTGCATTTGCTCTACAGGTGTTATTCAGAGACAAACATTCTCTTACCAAGTCAGGCAAATAATACTAACCCCATCCCCAAACCCACAGGGTCAACCCCAATATTGGGCATTTCCTCTCACTGGCTTTAACCTCAGCTGTCCCTCCTAAAACATACTATTTCGAAGTTATCTGGCCAATTTGTATCATATGTTTCCTGCTGGGACTGGAAATCATGGATTTACCAGAGGTTATGTCCAGGTAGACCTTAAAAAGTCCTAAAAGGTGGAACCAAAGCCATGAAGTCAGTAAGAGGTGGCCCCAACAGCAGAGGTGTTGCAGAAAGAAGTGACACTGGGCAGGAAAGCCATGTCTCCCTGTGTATTCCCTGAACCCTGCTCAACCCTGCTTCTGTCTGTGCAGGCAGTATGAAGCACATCCATAGCCAGAGGAGGCTGGAGTAGCTGAACTGTAGAAAGCAATGCTGTGCTCATCAAACACTTCTGGAAGTGCACTATTTCTAAATAAATCGCCTTTGTTTCTGCTACTGTCCATATATCTCTCTCCAATTCTTTGTTCTAAGATACAGATACATCCCGGAGGTCCTGGGATGTGCCCTCCTGACTCCAATACCATGGGCAGACATAAAGCTCTCGGAGTCAGAGTCTGCCATTTTCTCAGTCATCCCTGATCAGCTTATATCCCCAACCTCAAGGGCTTTCTGGCTCTGATGCCATTTCTTTCTCCTTTATTGTGGCTAAAGTGGAAGGAAGGCTCACAGAATCCCACCTTATGAATGGGCATGGCCAGCTGCCATTGCTGTCTGGTAGCTAATGAGAAATTAGAAGGGTTGAAGGTCACTGGGAATTGGAACCCTTCTTCATGGACAGTTGTGGGTCTCACTTCCTGTGCCCTGGAAAACCCAATTTTACAATGGAGGCAGCAACACTAGTAGATAAGGAAGATGCAATTATGGAAACTGGTCCCCCCCCCTTAATACAAAAAGATAGCTATAGATTAGATTAAAAAAGAATCTGGAGCTAAGAAGGATTTGCTGGTAACAGCAAGGGGAGGCTAGTTCCTCATGTGGTAAGCATGTTAATTTTTTAGATGTATTATTTTTAAAGTCCTTTTAACTGTGCTCTGTATTCTTTCTGGTGGAAAGAATAGGTTCTGAGTTGTGTCTCTGGCCCTGGGTAAAGACACAGTTAGCTGCCAGGATTAAAAGCTTAGTACAGGCTTATTACATTACGTAGCCAAGGACAAAGGCATACTGCCACACCTCTTCTAAGAGTTAATCCAAGTGGGCCTGCCGAGTGCCTAAACAGGAAGGCACACTTGCTCCAGAGACTAGGAAACAGTATAAAGCCTGCCTAGAATGTAGGTTGGGACAATCTGGCCATTGTTCTGGGTAACTTCCCGACAGTGTCTTTCTCTGAAATGGTCCCTTTGACCTTTGCCTACTCCTATCCCTATAGTAAGCTCTGGCATAAACTCTATTTTCTACGCTATGCTATGTCTCACTGGCTGCTTTCAAAACTGATCACAAGGACTGGGAAACTGATGGGAGGGGAGAGCAAGGTCCCAATAACATTACCAAGCTTTGTGGAAAGTACTTTAGAATTTTCACCTTCTACAATCATCTGAGCAGGATACTGAGGCCCAGAGAGTTCAGTGTCTCTTACCTGTCACACAGCCATAGAGTGGCAGCCACAGACTCAGAACAGTCAGCCTAGCCATGCTTTTGACTCACACACTGTCCACTGGGGGCTTCTGCTCTAGGAAGTCTTTTTCCAGCCCTGGATTCTGAAGGTACAAAGGAGTTCCACATTCTTCCAGTTCCCCACCAAGAGAAAAAGAGGGATCTAAGGTCTGTCTGTATGGGGCAGAGGATGTCTCCCATAAAGTGAAAAACACCAAGCTCTTGAATTAGTAACATACCACTCTGATACACAGTGTGTACTGAAACTCACTCAGCCATATTCTTCTGAAACCCACATAGCTAAGTGACTATAGTCTTAGTATCTGACATACTTACACACATATACACACACTCACACATGTACACACGCACACACATACAGGCATACATGCACATGCACTCATACACTATACACAGAAGAGGTTGTACTAAAGATTTCTTCATGTACCACCCGAACTAGTACCAAGCAAGAACCATATCTGTTTTATATAGCTGAGTGATAGGTTCCGTACCCCAATATTAGGTTTCTCCAAGGATATAGTAAGCCAAATAAAGCCAAATTAAGGAGACCAGGTTTATTGGACCAAGCACTCTCAGGTGACCTTCCAGTTCCCAACAGGTGAGACATGGGAAAGGGGCAGGAGAAATCACATCATTGGTCTAGAAGCAGGGCTTAAATACCCTGTGGGCACAGTCTTGAGCTTGGGGAAGGACCCTGTACTTTTGGCAGTCTTTCTGAGGGGGCAGGGTAAGAAGAGGAGGAACTGGAGACCCCAGTTGAACATCCTGGCCTTCGTGGATATATAGGCGCCAGTTCAAGTCTGGCTACCTCCTCCTAACATGAACCCATATGAGGAGGGGGAGTCAAGAGTCAGTGGGCTCATGCTCAGTGGAAGGTGTGGGTAGAGAAGAATTCAGTTAACTGCCATGATCGCAGGAATCTGTTTCTTGAGGAAGTGGAGAAGGCAAGTTGCTAGGAAGAAAAAAAAAGATTAATAACACTGGCCCTATGAACGGGGCTAACCTTGGGAAGAGTGAAGACTGCCCAAAAGATGGAACAGAGATGTGCCCTGGTTGTATAAAAGAGACAAGGATGAATGATCCAGACACAAAAGCAGATATGCCCTTCATTGGTGCATTCTGGAAAACCAGAGGGTGGAGGGTCCCAGTTATTGGACAGACCATTTATCCTGGGTAGACACCAGCTTGAGGTGGGAGAGGTGGTACAAGCACTGATGTCCCAGGAGCTTGGGGGGAATATGGAGTTTCCAGGAGATGGTAAGAGCTTCAGGCATGAGCTCAATGACCCTGGGAGTGAAGACTGGGCCATTATCTATCTGGATGGTCTGTGACAGACAAATCGAGGGAGATGTGTTCTCCAAGTACCTGAGCCACCATAGCTGCTGCTTCCCAAGAGGTGGGGAGAGCCTCCTGGAAAGCTCAACTAGAGTTAGGTTATGGCAGAGTTTTTTATAAGTGGGCATGTGGATAAAGTCAACTTGCCAATCCTCACCAGGTTGATGTTGTCAGTGCTGGTTCAAGGGCTGGTGTATCTGGAGGGCCCCTGTGAGTTGACCTTGGCTCATATCATGCAAGAGGAGTGAATTTGGGCTCAAATATGGGCTCAAAGATGGTTGGGGCCCAAGAGGGGCTCTAGAGGCTAAGATCAGCTTCCACCAAGCCAGATTCCTTGATTCGGTAGCAGCACTCTCTGCGCAGGAACATGCAGGTGTCTGTAAAACAACTGGAACAGATTTACAGATTGTTGTCTTGGCAAAGGGGTAAAAGGAATGAACATTTTCCCTATGGCCTGGTTTTTAGCCCAATGAAACACACCCTTAAGACTATACTTAGAAGACAACTGGAGGAAATTTATGAACAAGAGAGGTTGTGCATGCAAAGGAGGAAGAAGAAAGAAGGCTGAGGAATGAGGGAGGAGGAACAAACAGAGTTGAGCAAGCATGCGGGCTTCCACATCACCTTCCATGCTAACCTGTTAGAAGGTGAGGAGTCAGCCACCTTGCTTTTCAGCAACACTCAGCAGTTTTGCCACATGACACTGGAGACAATACAGTAATGCTGAAAAGTCCTCTGTGCAGTTTTCCTAGTGTTGTAAAGAACCTAAAAACAGGGACCAGTAAAATCCACAGAACTTAAGAACTTCTGAAACTGTAGTCGGTGTTCTATCAGCTTATCGGACTCCACTTATCAACGCTGAAACCCTGAAGTCTGTTCATCCCAGACTATGAAGCTGTGAACAAGGCAGAACTGTCTGTATTTTTAACAAGAAACTTAACTAATGAACTCATGAACTAAGGTAGCTGTAGCCTTGGGCACCCAAGGGAAGAGGTGTTAAACTGGGGAAGCTATCAGTATCCTGGTCATCAAACACCATCAGATCTGAGAAGGATAAATTTTACCTCAATAAGCAGAAATGAAATACTTTCCAAATCTATTAAAAGTGGCAGGAGCTTACTGGCTACCTAGACAGGACCCAAGTTTTCTCCATGGTCGTTGGGGACCGAGGTCCCAAGGCAGTACAATCTTCAGCCGCCAGGCCAAGAAGATCTGATGGACTTTCCTGTGGAGCAGGAATTTGGGGAGACTGGTCTACCTTATCTAGACAAAGCAGGACTGTCAGTTCCCCAGTTCCTGCTTGTTCACAGTCTGGAGAGGGTCTTGGCAGCAATTAAGGTACAAGGCAGTCTTTTCTGCTCTGTTACTGGCTTTGCTACTGGCAAGCTCCAGGCAGAAGTTCTTCTGTGGTCTTCTGTCTCCTTGGGGGAAATAGGGGTACATCCAGGAGCTGGCATGTCTCTATCATGAAAAACTTCTTTATGAAATGACATATTGACAGATCTCTGAAGCATTTGAGGATCAGGGGATCATTATCTGTTAGATATAAGCAGCTCGGTACCAAGATGATAGATTTTCTCATACCCCAATATTAGGTTTCTCCGCCTATGCACTAAGCCAGATTAAAAAGACCAGGTTTATTGGGAGATCTTCCAGCCCCCTAGAGGTGAGGTGGGGGAAGGGGACAGGAGAAATCACATGAGGGTCAGGGGGATTCACTTAAATTCCCTGTAGGTGTGGTCTTGAGCTTTGAGGAGGAGCCTGAACTTTTGGTCGTCTTTCTGAGGGGCCAGGGTCTGGAGCAGAAGGAGCTGGAGACCTGGGCCAAACACTGAACACTTCTCAAATGTATCCCTTCAGTATCCCCTCAGACAGAAACTTCTCAAATGTATCTTTTCTGTATCCCTTCAGACAGAAACTTCTCAAATGTATCCCTTCGGCATCCCTTCAGTATCCCTTCAGTATCCCTTCAGTATCCCCTCAGTATCCCTTCAGTATCCCTTCAGACAGAGACTTCTCAAATGTATCCCTTCAGCATCCCTTCAGTATCCCTTCAGTATCCCTTCAGTATCCCTTCAGACAGAGACTTCTCAAATGTATCCCTTCAGTATCCCTCCAGACAAGAGCAACATTCTTACCACTACCCTCCCAAAGGCTGATACTCTCCGTTCACACACTATATTTGCAGTTCCCTGTCTTCAGCCAGGGAATATTTCCTGAGGTTCAGACAACAACAGAAATACATCTTATTTTCTATATATGAGATTATCATGAAATATTTTTAATGTGGTTTTTAGAATATATCCAGACATATTTAAACATGTAACACTTCCAATATCCTGGGACCCCAATAATCAGAAGTACTGCTTATGTCTGTCACATACTGAAAACGTCCTGAGGGCATCTCTCCCATACCCACAGTTAAGAATAAGAGGGAGGACCCCTGTTTCTGCCAGTGATGCAGTGCAGCTTCCTAGAAACACAAATAAGGATTACATCACTCTCTTCCTCTTTTGAGAAAACCTTCTCCCAGCCAGTCCCTCTGTTGTTGTGGAGTTGACCATTCTCTAAGTACAACAGAAGCAATTAGCAAAGATGAATAACAACAGGTAGGTGTGTTACCAAGTCAGAATGAGGCCATGTAGTCCAACGTGTTTCTGGATGGTTTTGTCCAAGTGCCCACTTCAAACTTTAGTTATGAGGAAACTACACAGATGTCAACAGGGCAGCTGCCCACTTATTCCTACCAAAGGAAATTCCTTTACTGCTCAGGTCATGAGAAGATAAGGCCCTTGATTCTATTCTTGAACACAACCACAAAGGTGCGGGCAAGCCCCAGTGTCCATGGGTTCTCACATTTATGAGTTCAAAATCAAACGTAGACCTTCTGGATGAGAAACTTACCCTGCTCTTGGGTGTGGGCTCTTTCTTCATTTGCCACTTTTGATCTTACTCCTGAGTTTAAATCTCTATTACCACTTCTCCCTGGGCTGTAGAGAAGGATTGTTGGGTAAAGGCAATTGCAGAGAAGTTTGATGACCCAAGCTTGATACCTGGAAGCCACATGGTAAAAAGAACTCCCTAAGTTGTCCTCTTATCTCCATATGCATGCCCCCAGAGCCAGGAGTAAAAATAAAAATTAATGTCAGAAGATTAATCTTTTGTTAAACTACAAGTCTGATTTAATTTTTTCAGGAAAAAATCATCTATAGTAGAAAGTACTGAATTTCTTTCTTTTCAGTATCCTATTAACACAATATGGCATTTAACTACATAGTGTTTTCATTGTACTGGACATCTTTTAATTACAGTGTTTTCATTGTACTGATGTCTTAAGTAATCTAGATTTAAAGGCAATGGTAGGACAGATTTAGCTTGTATGCAAAGGTCACACCATTTTATATAAAGGAACTCAACTATGTCAGGACTTTTGGGATCCTGGATATTCATCCCCACAGAGACCGAGGTACCATTGTCTGTTCAATGGGATTTGATGGAGGGCCTACAGGTAATGATCCTGGCAATGTAAAGATGCATCTCTATCCTGTGGTAAACAGTCAGGATGTTCACTTGTGAAATCTGTGGAATTCTAAAACATTAGCTCTTGAGGTCTCTTTAGGGTCATCTCAAATTTTCAATGGCTTACCTCAGGGTTCCCCAATAAGTAATTAATCTATTAAGACCCCCTAGGATATGATCTCTCATTGCCCTCTGACTTATAGCACAGGCTGGTTTCTCTAGCTATCTCTAAAACCACTGCTCACCATCTTTCCATGTTCTCTAAGTCAACCAACACACACACAGGCACACACAGACACACACAGGCACACACAGACACACACAGTCACACACAGACACACACAGTCACACACATAGACACACACAGTCATACACAGTCACACACAGAGACACACACACAGACACTCATAGACACAGACACACACAGTCACACACAGACACACACATAGACACAGACACAGTTGCACACAGACACACACAGAGAAACGCACACAGACAGTCACACACAGAAACACACACACAGACACACACAGACACACAGTCACACACACAGACACACAGACACACATACAGTCACACACAGACACAAACACAAACACAGACACAGACAGTCACACACACAGACATACACAGACACACATATAGAACAGACACACACAGTCACACACACAGAGACACACACAGACATACACATAGGCACACACACAGACACACACAGACACACACACACATAGACACACACAGACATACACAGACACACACAGTCACACACACAGACACACACATAGACACACAGTCACACACAGAGACACACACAATCACATACAGACAGACACTCACAGACACACATAGGCACACACACAGTCACACACACAGTCACACACAGAAACACACATAGACACATACACGGACACACACAGTCACACAGAGACACACAAACAGTCACAGACACAGAGACACACACAGACACACACACACACACAGTTCACTGCTGAATTGTGACTAGAGCGGAAAGCAAACCACCTGTGACTGGAAACAGGATCTGTGTGCTCTGGCGTATTTGTATCAAATACTAAGTGACCTTAGATGCATCAGGGCTACATCTAGTCAAGAAAAACAGTTACGTGAGCAAAACAAGGAAAACACAGGGAGCTGACATGAGGCTGCTAAAGAAAAATAACAGAACACCTTTCTTCCAAACACACACAAGAAGCCAGTGACAACTTCATTTGAAAAGAGGAATCAACTGTAGGGTGCGGATGTGAGTTGGCTTGTGTATATTTCCAAACATACAGCCAGTTACTTTAAAATACTTCTTAGAGGAAGGAAGGGGAAAATATGTCACACATCCAAGAACATTAGAGAAGAAGTTCCTGGCTGTCCTGGGGGAGTTCAGGAAAAAAAAGAGAGGCAGGTATGGAAGGAGAGGGAAAGAAGAGAGAACCCAGTCCCATGCATACCTAGCTGCTGGTCCATTCAAAAGCACAAAGACGCCTCACTCTTCACTCCCCACCAAGAAGAGGGAGCGGAGAAGCTAAGGTCTGTCTGGATGGGCAGAAGCAGCCTACTGCACAGCGAAACACACCAAAACACCACTCTGCTACCCCTAGAACGTCAAGTTTTCTACAATATAAAGTTCTCATAATGGGTGATTCTTTCAAAGAAAGTGCTAAAGAAAAAAAGACAGGTTGTTAAAACCCAATAGGAAAGGCTTTCTTGGAAACATGGTGATCATTAAATAACCACAAGACAGATGTTGAAGCAGGAAAGAGATTAGGCTCAACTCCACATCAGAAAGGGCAGTTGCAATAGAAATGGATAGCAATGGATAGACAATTCCTATGTGGAAACATTAGGAGAAAGAAGAATTTGGGCTACATTAACCTAATAAGACCCATGCGGAAGCCAGGCCAGGGTAAACAGACATCACTTGGAAGATGGTGGGCGTGAGACAGTGAGAAGGGGCAGGACCAGGATTCTCTACTAAACTGCATTGGAAAGAATGCACAATTGAACCCAGCAGAAGATCTTGGAGTTTGACCAAAGTTTGTCCAAGCAAAGAATCTTTTCAGAGTCAAGTGCAATTTTTCGCTGGGTTCACCATGCTTAGGTGTCTAGATTTCAGATCGTAGGGGAACATCTGTTGCCATCAAGCGGCACTTAGAGATTATGTATTAGTGTCCTAAGATTTGGCCATAAACCATAGAACTAAGGCCCTCCTGCCTTGCTACCAGCACAGAAAGTCCACCTTCAAGTCAGGCTTCCCCTGAGAAAGAGGGGTCTTTGTGGAGACTAAGTCTGAAGGGACCCCAGTGCTTCTAATTTAATTGGCAGAGAGAGGGCAGACTTTCCAGAAGGGTCTCCCGTGTGGCCAGGACAGACAGCTTACATTTTCTCTGTGGGTTCCTTCACAGCCCATCCTGTTCACACTGAATTCTCAGAGTTTTTGAGCTTTTCCTCACCTATAGGGCCCTCTCTCACCTATGAGTCTTTTAACTGAACCTTATATTAATACCCTTGTTCATTTTATTTGTTGGTTTGGTTGGATTTTTGTTGTTGTTGTTCTTCCTAGATTTGGGGGGGGGGGGAGTTGTTTTGCTTTTGTGGTAGAGGCGGTTTGTTGGTGATGGTCATGCTGGAGACTAAACCCAGGGTTTTTCACTTGCCAGGCAAATACTCTAACACTGAGCTAAATTCTACCCCACAAAACTTGTGTTCTGTAGAAAAGCAATAAAACATCCAAATCAGCATACAGGGAAAGAGGCTGCAGCTACTGGAAGATGAAGAGGATCTCTGAAGACTGGAGGGCTTGCAGCTGCTGTCTCCCCTGGATCAGCGTCCACATCCTAAGACATCTGAGGCCATTGCTTGGTGCTCATTAGTAGCTTGGGCTTTTGTTTTACTGGTGCCCATTTTTCTTATATTTTATCTTAAGTTCTTTGGTCAAGCCATTTCAGATAACAGGTCCACATGTGCACATGTGCCCAGTGATTGTTTCTCCTCTGGGTAAGACACTGTGTCCCTAAGTGATTCACTTCCTTTCTGCATCTCTGCTCATGCTTAAGGAATTTATTTTTGCAACCAGATGTAGCTATGACTTCTGTGATTGCGCATCTGCTGTTAACAAACACAAAAAGAATGTTTGATGCATTGGCAACTTACTAGTCTAGGCTGTTTGCTTTCTTCTAAAACTGCCGGCCTCCTGGCAGCATGGGCCTCATTTAGTTCTGGGACACTTTTCACCTGCTTCCAAAGAAAAACTTTGGACTCTGCCTACCCTTTCTTTCAGTTTTGGGACTTGGATTTCTCACATGGTAGGCAAGCTAATGACTAAGCTATTTCCAGCCCTATTTTTATAGCATCTCACTGAATTGCCTGTGATGACCTTTAACTCATTCTATAATCTGTGTGAGCCTTGAGTTTGTACTCCTCCATTCCTCCAGGTATCTGGGATTATAGGGCAGCACCACCTCATCCGGCTTGGACACTGCTTTGTACAAGTTTCTATTTCTTTGTTTCAGCTTTTTTGATATTGCTACATATATTTAGTTCAATATATGGTCAAGCAGCTACCAGGCTTTTTGTGGTCCTAGCTTTTCTGTCATAGAGCAATATTTGCTTTTCTTGTTTTTTAGTGTTTACCAGTGAACCAAATTTCCTATCTTTATTTCTCCTTTAAATGCTTCTATGTTCTGCTTTCACCATTTTCTCCCCGGCTCGTTTGATCACCTTCCTAGGCTGGACCCCACAGTTGGTATTTTAGACATGCATAGAAGGCTAGGCTTCTGTCCTCCGGGGCTTACATTGTGGCCTCTAGTCCTGCCTATTTTCAGCCCTGCTGCCTCCTTCCCATCTAGAAGAGTCCCCTCTGGCTAAGATCCACACTGCCATTAGGTCTCATATTTGCATCCTCCAGTTCTCCAAGTCCTCCTTGCTCTGTCGGTCATCTTCCCCACAACTGATTGCTCTCTATTAAAACAAACACACAGGTGAGACTCCCTGTGGAAAATCCCTTTTCCTTCATCCTTTTGTATGCCAGAATCTCTTTAAGCTATTGTTCTATTTTGCCCTCTGCTCTGTCAAATTTCCTAAAGGTAGGGCACTCCAGAAAAGAAAGGGCAGAGGCAGGCAGCTGTCTGTGAATTCAAAACCCACCTGATCTGTCTAGTGAATTCCAGGCCAGCTATGGCTACAATAACCAGACTCTGGCTAAAAAACAAAATGAGCAAACAAAAAGACTCATGTGAACTGATTTCTGATTACCCACATCCCAAAACACTACCTTCAATAAGAAACAAACAAGCAAACATGAAGTAAAAGGTGCATATGGAAAATATTCAAAGACAGAATGGAAAAGAAAACACCTCTCCTCCATCTGTCTATTGGGGACATGTATTAATTGGCTACTTAGTTTCAGGATTTTAAGTCTCCAGAAAAAAAATACATTGATTCTATGTATTGTATATATATATATATATGTGTGTGTGTGTGTGTGTGTGTGTGTGTGTGTGTGTGTATCATATTATATATGTTTACACATTCCCAAACCTTTAAATGTACATAAACAAGGTAAATTTTGTGCATTTCTGTGTTTGTAGGCATGTGTGTGGTATACGCAGGTGTATGTGCACCTGTGCAAGCATGTGTGCATGGTGTTGGAGTGTTCTTCTCTATCACTCTCCACCTTATTCCTTTGAGGCAGGGTCTCTCCTTGACCCCAGCTCCAGTGATCAGTTTACCCCCCTCCGCCCCATGCTAGGGCTACAGGCATTTGAGGGATCATGCCTGGCATTTGACATGAGACCGACAACCTGAGCTCTGGTCATTAAACCTGGACAAGTATTTTTAACCACTAAGCTCTCTCTCTATCCACCTACATAGTTTATAAATAGATTGCTTAAATTTTTATATCTTAAATAGCTTTCATATTAAGCCTATTTAGATACAATTCATTATTTCTAATGTGTTCAAAGTAGCCAGTCATACAAGATTTGCCCTGACTTGTATAATCAATTCCATACTCATGAGTGTTTAGATCAATCTCAAGTTCTAAGGTTGTTTTTAATACCCTTATTACAAGCATGGAGAAGCTGTGTTTCAAAATTCTTGTTTTATAAAAAGATCTGTCAGATATTTAGGACTGTAGGCCAAAGATGGGTGCCCAACATTGCAAAGGAATTTTGTGTGACTGTCCAGGAAGCCAGATGTTTCTGTCATTTCTACAGTTTTGGGAGTTTCTTTCTCTGCACTTACTGTTTACTCAGGTAATATTTTGTTCTTCTTGGGTCTCTAATGGGCAATGAAGACAAGATAGTTATAGTTTTACAGGTTTTTTAATTCTTTTCTTATATTTATTTATTTATTTATTTATTTATTATGTATACAATATTCTGTCTTCGTGTATGCCTGCAGGCCAGAAGAGGGTACCAGACCTCATTACAGATGGTTGTGAGCCACCATGTGGTTGCTGGGAATTGAACTCAGGACCTTTGAAAGAGCAGGCAATGCTCTTAACCACTGAGCCATCTCTCCAGCCCCAGTGTTACAGTTTTCCTTGTTACCAAATTTAGAAAAGAAACTTAATAAGTGATATAAAGTTTATAAGGTTGAGAAAATAAGAGCTGTCATAAGGAGGGGCAACTTGTTCGACCCGGCAGCCCAGACTCCCAAAATAACCACACAGAAACTGTAGTAATTAAATCATTGCTTAGTTTATTAGTTTTAACTTTTTATTGGCTAGCTTTTACATCTTAATTTAACCCATTTTTATTGTTTTATATTTTACCACGAGGCTTGTGGCCTACTGGCAAGGTTCCGGCATGTCTATCTTTGGCGGCTCCATGGCTTCTCCTGATTCCATCTTCTTTCTCCCAGCATTCAGTTTAGTATTCCCCACCTAGCTCTATTCTACCCTATCAGGACAAGCCAGTTTCTTTATTAACCAATGGTATTCACAGCATACAGAGGGGAATCCCACATCAAAGAGCTTAAGTTTTTCTAAGATGTTTTAAGGTCTAAAAAGATAATTTTAGGAAGGTAATATGTTATCACAGAAAATGGTTTAGATATAAAACTTTGGACTAATATAAGATAGATAATAAAGTACTTTCTCCAAGTTTTCCACAAAATAAATGAAATGGATATTGTAAATATAATCCTTACCTGATAATTGTTCTTATTGTATGTAGCTTTACTATGTTAGAGTTAAAAACATTTCCTTTTTATTTAGAAAAAAAGGGAAAAATGTTGTGAGATATTTGTATGCTGTGTGAAGATATGTTGCAGTGATTGGTGCAATAAAAAAGCTGAACAGCCAATAGCTCAGCAGAAGAGATAGGCAGGACTTCACAGCAGAAAGAGAAGAAGAGATGAATCTAGGTGCAGGAGAGATGCCAGAGAACACAGAAAGCAAACAGAATGTGCTACAAGGCAAAATATAGATGAATATAAATGGGTTAATTTAAGTTATAAGAGCTAGTAGGGCAAGCCTAAACTATAGGCCAAGCTTTCATAATTAATAATAAGTCTCCTTGTCATTTTTATGAGCTGGTGGCCCAAAGAAAATCTGTTCATAGGTCTCACGGTGGCACTTATTTGATTACTCAGCCTTAAAAGGGATAAGTTTCCCTGAACAAAATTTTGCAGGAGCTCTGAGAAGAAGGCCAAGGTCATCAGTATCACAGTCTTCTGGAACATTCCCATGAATCAAGATGTAGGTAAGATATACCATTAGACTGCTAGACAGCTTAGGACTAGCATACAGAGGGCAAAAGGCAGCTCAACCACTCACCCCATGAGAAACTCATACTTCTCTAAGCCGTTTTCTCCAGGGTCAGCTACCTGACACGCCAAGCCATTGGAACATGAGATACACTCTCCCTTCTGTGGGTACTCTCCAACCTTCAAGAATCTTACTTTTTGAGTCCTTCTTAATTGGCAGGAGACAAAAGGCACAAATTTCAATGCTCTTTCCCAGGCCAAGTAGGGTAGAAGCATGGGAGAGTGAATTAATGGTCACAGGGTTAGTTCTGTTATATTTTAGTTAGCCAGAGGGAACTCTGACAGTTGATGATAATTTTCAATACAGCATACAGAATTTACCCTTCCTTGCCCTCATTTTGGCTCCCAATTCTTTGATAAGAAACTCCAATTTGGTATTCCAGGTGATTTTTTTTAAAAAAAATTATTGTTCTGTAATGATTAGGTTTTTGTTCTTTTTCTTTTTTTGTTGTTTTTTAATATTTATTTATTTATTATGTATATAGCATTCCTTTCATGCATGCCTGCAGGCCAGAAGAGGGCACCAGACATCATTACAGATGGTTGTGAGCCACCATATGGTTGCTGGGAATTGAACTCAGGACCTTTGGAAGAATAGGCAATGCTCCTAACTGCTGAGCCATCTCTCCAGCCCCCTCTTTTTTCTTTCCTCTCCTTTCCTTTCCTTTCCTTTCCTTTCCTTTCCTTTCCTTTCCTTTCCTTTCCTTTCCTTCTTCTTCCTTTTTTTTTTTTTTTGAGACAGGGTCTCACTATCTATTTTTAGTTGGCTTTGAACTCACTAAGTATGCCAGGCCAGCCTTGAACTCACAGAAATCTGCCTGCCTCTGCCTCTTGAATGTTGGGATTAAAGGTATGTGTCTCTGTGCCTGACCTCTCCAGTTTTTAAATATAACTTCACAGTACTTTAATATCTTCTATTAGGTCTTGTCTTATTCTTTGCCAGCTTTTGTAGATCAAAAACATTTTTCCTAATTTCTGTATGTTAGTGTTTTGCCTGGATTTATGTCTATGAACCACACGCATCTGGAGACAGCAGTGGCCAGAAGATAGACTTGGATCCCCTGGAGCAGGAGTTACAGGTGGTTATGAGACACCACGTGGGTGCTGGGAATTGAACTTAGATTCTCTGGAAGAGCAGTCAGTGCTCTTAACAGTGGGCCATCTCTCCAACCCTCTTTCAAAGACATTTTAAGGCATCCGATTGAGCTGATATATTATTACTAATTTCGTATTGCTCCTTTGGTGAGTATTATCATTCACGGCAGAACATGTTGGGTGAGAGACAGACAGATACACCACGCAGAGAGAGCTTGGGTATAAGAGTTTTTTTTAGTGGATATTGGGAATGGTATAAGAGTAAGTGGTTAAAAAGGGGGGGCTATAGAGGGGGCGAGAAGGGAAGAGAGAAGTGAGAACAGAAGAGAAGAGGAAGAAAGAGAAGGAAGAGACAGAAGCTGCTTCTTTAGAAGAGAGATGGACAGAGTCTAAGAGTGCAGGTGGACTATCTGCTTGCCTGGGCGGGAAGGGGGAGGACTGGGAGTGGGTGGGGCTTGTCTCTTAAAGGGACAGGGTACCCAGGTGACCGACCAGGTCAGCAGATTACAAGAGTATTTGAGTTGAGTGCTTTTCCATCTCTCCTCTCTCTCTCTCTCTCTCTCTCTCTCTCTCTCTCTCTCTCTCTCTCTCTCTCTCTCTCTCTCTCTCTCTCCCTCTCCCCCCCCTCTCTCTCGTGCATATGTCCATGTGCACACACATGTTTACAACAGGGGATTAGTTAGAAAGATCACCACTTGACAAGTTGTATGGGGGAGAGAATGTGTACAGACAATAAGTGGTAGCCAGACAAGGAGGCTGAGAATGAGAGGGTAACAGGAGTGTCTAATGCTATCATGTTCCGCTTTATTGAGCTTTCCTTCATCAGCTGCATCAAGTTCAAGTTAGCTTCAAAGACAGATCTGACATCAGGTATGCCAGTGGCTGGTGGGAACATTTCAAATAGATTTTGAACAAATATTCCCAGGGATATTTTCGGAAAAGTCTAGCAATGTGACTTTATTTTCACACCTGCTTGAAATCACTTTAAAAACACACACAGGCATAAACAAGACTGTAATTTTACTGCCTGTGATACCTTTGCACACGTGAGCTGTTTCTCCTAATCAAGATCTACAATCTTGAAAGAATGGATAAAGGGTTCCTTTTTACTTCAAGGATGTGTTTGTGTTGAGTATGGGCATTCATTTCCCCCAAGGAACAGCCTCTGCCACCCAAGAAGCATCCACCATTCCCTTGACTGACTTGACGCCTGCTGTTCCCTGCAAGGCCTAAATGACAAGGATGCAAGCTCTGCACTTGGGGCTCAGGGTTGGGGCTCAGGGTAGGTAATTCTTTGGGGTCTCTGGCAACCTCCAGGCATTCTCTCTTTGAGCCTTTGATGTGTTATGAAGAACAAACAGGGAGCAACTGCTTTGGACTCATACTGAGATCCACCCCCACGTCTACCACTTCTCTGCTGGCCAGGCTTAGTCTCCTAACCTCCTAGTCAGCTTTCTTAGCTGCAAATGGTTACCCCACCCCACGGCCTTGATTTCAGGGTCTTTAGCTTTGCTGTCTGTGCGTCTCCAGTCCCATTTCCCCTTTTTTCCTTTTCTCCAAGACAATTCCTTTTTGTGTGGAATCCACTCCCCATCCCCTCCCCCTTCCTTAAGGAGAAGCTGAAGCTATTTCCACTCTAAAAGGGGCTGAGGTGCCTTCCCACCCCACCCCCAGCCCCTACTCTTTGGGTTTGGAATGAACCTGTGAAACAATTCAAATCAACAGCTAAAGGTGAGGTTTGCTGTGGAATAAGTTCAGAACAGCCCTTGCTTGTTTCCTGTGCCGTGGCTGTTCACAGAGCTGAGGCGCCCCACCACCAGGCTGAGGAGCATGAAACCTCAGGAGATGGGCTGGAGCTACCAAATGGTACAGACCTTTAAACCAGTTACTTCAGATTTTTGTTCTTTATGAGTGTTTTTTTAAGTATTATTATTTAATGTAGTTTACTAAGTATTTCTTGCCTTTAAGAAAAAAGGCAACCTAAGAGTTAAGGTATGGGGCCCAGGTCACACAGCTATAACAAGCAGCACAGGGTTCTAGAAAAAGCCTTAAGCTGGTGCCACCCAGGGATGGCCAGCCTCTAAAGGGAAGTACCAGACAGCCTAACCATCAGATAAGATTAGATAAGATCACCACACATCCTTGAGCCCAGGACTCACCTATTCCTTTACCCAAAACTGCTAGACAAATGTCAGCCAATTAGGGCCCCGAAGCCTGAAAATCCCCCACCCCAATCTCTACTATGATTAAAAGCCCTACCTCGACTGGTCTTGGAACTCTCTGCTCTCAACTCTAGTGTCAGACAGTTGGAAAGTCCAACCTTAAGTTTGAGTAAAGAAGACTCTTTGTTTTTACATACAGGACTCAGTCTCCTAGTTGGTTTTTGAGGTACTCCATTGTTAGACAAAATCCTTAAGAAAAGCCTTTCCGGCAGCACAAAGTAACTCCAATTAGACTAGATTAGACCAAATTTAAAATGTCCACATTTAAATAAATGCAGCGCTCTCGGGTGGCCGGGAGCATGGTGGTGGGTGGAGGGAAGGAGGGAAGAGGAGAAAAGGCAAATTGAACTCGGGAAACCCTGTGTTCCTTTTTCCAGCAGGAGCCTAAATAGCCTGTGGGTGTGGTACTGACCCTCCCTGGGGAGGGGTCAGCACTTGGCAGGCTGGGAGTTGGAGTCCAGAGGTGGAGTCCAGCCCAAGGCAACTCCCAGGGGGAGGGGGCCTGAGGAGGAGGCACTCCATTGGTGCCCCAAGGATGACTGCCAGGGGCTGGGGTGATGCACCCAACTTAATATTACATCTGTGATCTGGGCATAACAAAGGAATGATTTGCTATACCCAAAACCCCTTGTTTCTGGTAACCTAGGAAGCATGCAGCAGTGCCAAGCAACCACCCCTTCCTCCCCCGCCCCATCCCTGATGACTAAGGAATGAGGAGGAAACGGTCAGAATGTCATGTGTGGCTGATTATCAGCCATCCATCTTTTTTTTTTCCTTCTTGATGAATCAAAGAATCCAGTACTGTTTTAGTAACTAATGAAACCTGTGGTCCACCTCAGGCCTATCAGAGGTCCTTCTTTGTGCCCTGGGCAGCAGTTAAATGCAGGAAATCATAGTAAGTCAAAGCACAGAATAAGCGTGGAGTGTCCAGCTACAAATGGGACATCCATATCACACTTCCTTGGCCGGAGGCTCAGGTACCATGGGGGCACATCTGGGAGGACAAGAAGAAAGGTCATCTTCTGAACATGACCTGACCACTGCACTGATGGACTCTGACTGCACAAAATCAAAGCAGTCAGCATCCCTGCATGAAGTAGGAATGATCATGAGCTTCCAGACCCAGCTGATAGCTTAAGGGGAAGGGAGAATCAGTTTTCTTCAAGGGTGTGGCCCCTGCTAGGTCCACCACACTCTAGCAAGCCCCACTGCCTCATATGCATGAGTGTGCAGGCAGCAGAAACAGGATACTGGATACACTCATTGTCAAAAAAAAAAAAGGCGTGAACTTGGGAGAGGGTAAAGAGACGGAGTGGGTCTGGAAAGAGCTGCGGGGTGGTTGGAGTGGGTATGATTAAATACATTGTATGCCTGTATGAAAATCTCAAGGACTGATAAAAACATTACATTTTTTTAAAAAGAAGGAGGAGAAGAAGGAGGGAATCTGCCTTTGGGCATACCATTGTCTTAAGAGTTAATCCAGGGGGAAGCTGGGCAGTGGTGACACACGCCTTTAATCCCAGTACACAGGAGGTAGAGGCAGGTGGATCTCTGTAAGGCCTGCCTGGTCCAGCCTGGTCTAGGAAGTGAGATCTCAGCAGCCAGGATTATTACACAGAGAAACCCTATCTCAAAACAAAAAAAAAACAAAACAACTGTTTGGTTAAAAGCATCACCTCAGTTCCCTGGCAACCCTTTATACAAAGAGTCTGGATTGTTTAGTTAGGGAGCTTCACCCTAGCTCCCTGGCATCCATCTTTGGAATGTGGGGCAGAAAGTTCCATTTCAAAGCTCCCTCCCCAGGGAGTTGCCTCAGTCCAAACTCCACCTCCGAGAAAGCCCACCAAATGGTGACTCCTCCCCAGGGAAGGTCAAGACCACTCCCACAGGCTACTTAAACTCCCTCCCAGAGAATGAATACATGGTCTCCCCTTTTGCCTCTTTCTCTCCATTTTTGGGGGGCCACCCGGGAGTGCTGGCAGCCATTAAACATGGGCATCTTTTACTTTGGTCTGATTTGGTCTGATTGGGATTATTGAGTCCGTGGAGAGATTGGTCTTTTAACAACAACAAAAACAAAGACAAGTTAACCCAGGAGGCTTGAGAGATGACCAGTGGATCCCTTAGTGTCACTATTGCCGCGCTGAAACACCGTGGCCACATACGACTTGGGCAGAAAGGAGCATGACTTAGAGTTCCACGTTATTGTTCATCATCACAGAGGTCAGAACAGGAACTCAGACAGGCTAAGAACCTGGATGAGGACCCGATGTGGTGGCCATGGAGGAGTGCTGCTTACGGGCTTGTTTCTCGTGATTTGCTCAGGCTGCTAGGACTACCAGCCGAGGGGTAACATGACCCACATGGGCTGGGCCCTCCTCCATCAGTCACTAGTTAAGAAAATGTCCTACAGGCTTGCTTACAGCCTAAGCTTAGGCATTTTCTTAAAGGAGGTTCCTTCTTCTTAGATGATGTTAGCCTGTGCCAAGTTAAAGTAAAACTAGCCAGCACATTGCTTAAGAGGATCCAGGTTTCATTCCCAGCACCCACACAGTGACTCACAACCATTGTAATTCCAGTTCCTGGGGATCCGACAACTTTATTGACCTCTGTGGGCACCAAACACACACATGGTCCACATACACACATGAGGCAGGCAAAATACCTTATACATGAAATGAATCTAAAAAATCACTTTTAAAAAAGTATTCACCCAGTTGGGCCGGTAAATTATTTTGCCAAGATGCCAGCCCTGAGGAAGCTACGCTCTTCAGGTCATGCTAAAGAGATAGAGAAATAAAAATCTCTTTCATGAGATACACCTGCCAGGCTTTCTGAATCACTCAGAAGAGCTCAGCTTTTCTTCTCTCCTGTCTCTGTTCTAAGTATGCTTTTCTGCACACTGAGGCTTTGCTCCTTCTCTAACTTTCCCCTTCCTGCCATGTAGCTGCTGTAGCTGCTTGTTCCTCCCGCTGCCTTAGCTCACAGGGCATGTGTTAGGTTTCCATCACCCAGCGCTTTGGCAAAATGTCTAGCCACCCAAACACGGTCACTTCCAGGTTCCAGGGCTGCGCATGTGCCATCAAGCACCCACTCTATATACCCACTCGGAGCCCTCGAGCTCTATGTGATGTACTTGCTGCATGGTCACACGGTCTATGCATGATGCAGATACAGCTACGTAAGCTCCTGTGCGCATTGCAGGAAGTTTTGTTTCATAATCTCATATGTCAATCACCTGGTTTTAGTTTTGAGATGAGCAGACTGAGTCTATGTACGATAACCTGTAGTTGATTTTTTTCTCTTTTGCTCTTTGGGGGTCCACCACCCAGCTTCCAAATACACAAGGAGACTTTTTCTTACTTATGAATGCCTGGCCTTACCTTGACTTTTCTCTAGCCAGCTTTCCTTAACTTAAATTAGCCCGTCTACCTTTTGCCTCTGAGCTTTTACCTTTCTCTATTTCTGAGTATCTTTTCTTTATTTCTTATTCCATGTCTGGCTGTGTGGCTGTGTGGCTTGTCACTGATGTCCTCCCTCCTTCTCCTTCTCTCGCTCTCCATCTTTCTTCCCAGATTTATCTTATTTATTCTCTCTCCCTGCCAGCCTCGCTTATCCTTTCTCTTGTCCACCTATTGGCCATTCAGCTTTTTATTAGAACAATCAGGTGTTTTAGACAGGCAAAGTAACACAGCTTCACAGAGTTAAACAAATGCACCTAAAAAGAATATAAGACGTCTTTGCATCATTAAACAAATGTTCTACAACATAAACAAATGTAACACATCTTTAGCTAATAGTCCATGACAGTAACCAGATGATATCCTTTGAGATAGCCTACCTCAGCACCAAGGGCTGGAAAAGGAGAGAAGTAACATCTGTCTTCTCTATTGGAGTCTCCAACAAAGGCATTCCCTATCTAGAAGGCTTTAGATTGTTTCCTATGGTATGATTGTGTTTGGGACTACTCAATAGCAATGATAAAACATTTAACTGTTTGGAAACACCCCAAAAGACCTCAGATATGGGGCCTCTAATTTACATGGGAGTCAGAAACCACAGTAGAGCCCAGGGTCATGGGTGGTAACTTAAGATTTCATGTACAAACTGAACCTGAATCTCAGAAATTGTGGCAAGAGAAACAGTCTAGATGTGAGGCGGAGCCTGCTGGGAAACAGCCGGTGCCCCTGACCTTACCTGAATTTCATGTCCTCCAAGTCAAGGACAGTTTCATTATTCAGTCAGTTTCGGACCTACCTTGCAAAGTTGATGTGAGGATAAAAATTGCTTTTATTAAGTTCTTATCTGTAAGTTTGGCACACAGTCAGCACTTATAGTAAGAGGGTGCTGATTTCAGCAAACCAAGAGATGGTAAGGAAATGCTCTGAGGGACTTTTGGGGCAAAGTTAGTGATCTTCTGTAGTCAGACCGGTGGAGAGCCAGGGAGCATTTTCCAGAAAGCACAGCCACAGACCCAAACCTTCCTGCATCTGGTAACATGTTAACTCACCTGAAGCCTCCAGCAGCATACCTAAAGGGCGGCTGTGGCTAGGAAGTCAGCCGTGGGACACCTTCAGTCACCGAGGTGCCTTAGTGCTGCTCAGCCTGGGGAGTCCAGAGTGGTTCTGCAGTGAGCTGGACAGACTGTGTAAGGTTTGCCCCAAAGCTTTCCTGTCACTGCTTAGAGCTCGTCTGTGCTCGCTAATTTACTGGGTTTCCTGAGATGTCGCCTGACAGTTACACATAAGTATCCACAGTGACTCTTTTCTGTTAACAGCCCTTTCCCTAACCATACTCCGGTGGACCAGCTGTTCTCATTTGGCACCTCTATATACCTCTTTTGTACCATCCCACATACTGATAATATTTGTGTCCATTTTCCATGCTTGTATGCCCCACTTCCCTATGAATTCCTAAGGATGGTTGTATGTATGAGAATCTGTGTGTCTGGTCCCGGGAGGTGATTAATAAATATTGACTACATGAGTTCAGAGGTAGACAGAAGAGGCCCTGTGTGCATCTGTTCATTTGTGGGGCTCCAAGGCAAGAATGAATGCAATTTTCTTGCTGTTCTTAAGAGACTGTAGAGATGGCAGAAAATGATTTTAAAAGAAATGACGGGGCTGGCTTACAGGGTAAGAACACCGGTGTGATTAAAGACCCAGGTTTGATTCCCAGCATCCACAGCTTCAATTAAAGTCTGTAACTTCAGTTTTATAGATCCCACACCTACTTCTGGCTTCCATAGGCACCAGAAATGGATGTTGTATATAAATATGCATGTAGGCAAAGTATCTACACACATAAACATTAAATTTTAAAAAACCCACTGACCTATGCTAGTCAGGCAGAGCTTATCATGTGAACTCAGCTGGAAGGCATTCTAGCAGGAAAGAGGGGTTTGTTCTGGGGTACTTCCCAGAGGAGCTAATACATCATTGGATTTGGGACTCATTGGACTAGCGGAAGTTAATTGCAGAGAGAGTGGGAATGTGCGGCACTCTGAGCTTGGGGAGGGAGTGGCAGTGCACACAGTGAAGATGCATGCGGCAGAGCACAGAAATGGCTCAGAGCCCAGGGAGCTGGGAGAAAGCAGAAATGGGGGCTGGGCAAGAGGAATGACAGAACACAGGGAGGGCCAGTCATACACAGTATCTCCACAGGGAATCTGAAAAAGCCCAGAAGGCTTTGAGAGCTCATGGCAGGACCCGCATTTCTAGAGACTGTCCACAGAGCTGGCTGGGAGGCCATGTGAAGTGAGGAGACAGGGGACAGGGCCCCCAAGTAGAGTCAGGTGTTCAGACCCAGGGGAGACCTGGGAGGCAGACCTGGGACAGCTTGGCTGTTTCATGTAAGCAAAAGTAGAGGGCAGGAGAGAAGCCTCCCCCTTCCTGCCCTCCGCACAGAAGGAAGTCAGTATATAGAGGGAGGGAAGCAGGCATAGATGAAAGCTGGGTGTAGTCAGATTTTTTTTCGGACTGCCAGCTCACAAATAATGGCACAGAGACTTATTATTAACTATGGGAGCCTGACCATAGCTCAGGCTTCTGTCCAGCTAGTTCTTATAACTTAAATTAACCCATACTTTAAAATCTATGTTTTTCCATGAGGCCATCCTGCTTCCTCCTGATCTGCCCTCTCTGCCCAGAAGTTCGGCCTATCGTCTCTTGCCTAACTATTATTGGCTGTTCAGCTTTTTATTACACTAACCACAGCAATCCATCATCACAGTGCACACATATCCTACAACCCCTGGCAGCTTGAATAACCCAGGGAGGCTGAGAGGCTGAAGGAGGCTTCAGATGGGGCATCTCAGCTGCTGCATTCCTGAGGCTTGGGAGAGAAGTCCAGGCACGGAAACCAAATGCAACATTCATCATCAGTGACAACCAGAACGGCATGTGGAGAAGACCTTGCCCCAGGATGCCACATGCACAGGTAATATTCTCAAGAAAGGAGCTAAGTCAGAACATACAGATGTGCCGGAACAAAAAGCAGACCATGCTGCCACTAACATTGGAAAGCAGAGAGCTTCTAGAGGGGTTACTGATTAAAATAGCATCCTGCCAAGCAAGAATGGAGAAAGCCTGAGAAATGTTCATTCGTGGCCAAACTCTTCGGCCCTCAAATGGGGCCACAAAATCACTGCACTGCCTCACATCCCCACAGACCACTAGCTTGTCAGTGCTCTGCCCAGGAACCTCACCTCCCCACAATGTTGCTTGCACTCCCACTTGTTCCGGAAGAGTCCTTATCTGCTCCTATGCTCATACTACCCTCTCTGGGCCTCTTGAGGGAGGACAGGCATCACTGAGGGGCCCCACCAGGTCCCCACTGAAACACCCGTGGTTTCTGAAGGTCTGCACTGGTCTGTAGTGCCAACGCTGTGGGCCTGCACACCTACGCAGCACAGGAGCCTATGGGCACATTTCCCCCTCACGGAGCCGAAGCCCCAGTTTTGCTGAGACACAGACTACAGTTCATAGGGTAGCCTCTGACTCAGTGACTGTCAAGTTAGAGGTACAGACTGATAGGAAAAGATCCCCATCTGGCAGGAGTTTGGAGTTAAGGGTAGCGTGGGACTCCACGTCCCAGGTGACTCTGCAGACAGATTTCTTGCGAGGTTTCAGGGTTCTGCCTATGCTAACTTCACACTTAGACTTCTGGGTTAGGCTGAACACCAGGTCCAGGATGAGTAAGCAAACTGAGGCGTTTGGGCAGAAGGTGATAAGGAGAGTCAGACAGTCAGGTGATTAGGAAAGACGATGCCAGGAAAACATAGGTGGCGGCTGCAGGCAAAGGCCAGAGGGCGAAAGTGCAAGAAATGGAAGGCCACCATAGTTCTCAGCCATGGTCTGAGAGAGACCAGACCAGTCAGACTCTTAGGAAAGGGGGCTGCAGGAAGGGAAAAACAGACAGTGCTGAGAAGACAAAGACACTACAAACCAGCCTGCACCAGGTGCTGATGCCCCAATGTCATGGAAACAGACAGAGCCCTGCAGACGTTTGGGCCTCAAGAGGCCTCTGGGATGGGCCAGCGTCTGGAGGCTAAAGGGAAGGAAAAGAAGGGCAGGGTACCGACTTTACCCGGAAGCTCACTCTGGAGTGTGAGAAGCTACTGGCTGGGAGGTCTCCAGCTCAGTCATGCAGCCCTGCCACACTTGTCTGGTGGGACAGGGCTTTCTCTGAACCACTTCAGTGACCCTGAATCTGGCAATTTAACCACTATTTTGCAATTTGATTTTGGTAACAATGAGAGTGACAAAGAAAGCGACCTCCAGCAGTCGATCTTCCTCTCTCTTGTCACAGTGTGAGCCAGAGCCACCAGCATGGAACCTTGGAAAGGTAATCTAGGCCATAGGCGTTTTCTCTTTGAACTGCTTATCTAATTCGGCCCTGCCTCCTGTAGCTCATTGGCTCACTGTGGAAACAAGTCAGGCAGGAAGAGATCCCCATTCTGTGTGGAGCTTGAAGTCAGGGGTTCTGTGGAAATTGCTTTCTTACCTAACCGCTGTTCAAATGTCACCAATGCTAAGGCTGTTGGGGTGGGGCAGGTGTATCTAAGGCTTAGCTTGCCAGGTAGGTCCTGTGCAGAGTGCGGTCACAATCTACGCTGTTGAAAGGGGAGTAGTGTTCGGTATGGCCTCAGTACTGTGCACACATTTGGCAGACACAGAAGTCCAGGTAGCTTTGCTGCCATGTTTTTACATGTTCAGATCCAGTTCCACTAACCACACAACACTCACCTTTTAGGCTAAACAAAGCAACCTCCAGTGGCCCAATCACCTTTTCACCCTACTTCCTATGGAGTGCCACAGCATTCCTGAATGGTTGTGTTTATGTTTTTAAAAACAATCTTGTCTCCAAAAGATAAAAAAAAAAAAGAATTTGCTCTAAGAGGTCCCAGCCTACTCCCAGAAGCTGGTCAATGCAGTCTCTGCTACCCTCGAGGGTGATTTAGGTTCGTTCCCTGCTATTGGACAGGCATTCCCAAAGGCAGAGAGCACAAAGACAGCCTGGCCTAGGCTGGCCCTTTAAAACTGAATCATCCTGCTTGCTAACTCCTCCTCCAAGGAGGTTCCTTTTTAAATGAAAGCTGTGGCTAAGCCACGTTTTACACCCAACCAGGACCTTCTACTGAGCGGTCCTTCTGGGAAAGCTGCAGCCTGCCGGCATGGCTCAGGAATTTGTTAACGGCAAGATCCAGCCTGGAAAGGTGGTCGTGTTCATCAAGCCCACCTGCCCCTACTGCCAGAAGACCCAGGAAATCCTCAGGCAACTGCCTTTCAAACAAGGGCTTCTGGAATTTGTGGATATCACAGCTACCAACAACACCAATGAGATTCAAGATTATTTACAGCAGCTCACCGGAGCGAGAACAGTGAGTGTGTTCAAATGCTAAGAAAGGCTCAAGGGTTGCAGGTTCCTTTCAGAGTGCAGACATCCATGCCTTTTCTAGGTTGCCACTGCCAGGACGCAGTCCTTCCCAGCCTCTAGAGGGCTTTGCAGGGTGTGGGGGAGGAACCTGAGGACAGACGAGTCAGACAGCAGCAGAGGTACTGTCTTGGAGGACACCACAGGGATGCATGGTGTCAGCTCTGTGGGCTCTGCAGCCAGCTGGAGGCAGTCGGCTGTGCATCTGAGGGCTTTGTTTTACGAACTATTTTGAGCTGACAGTGTTCATCTGATGAGGCAGGGGGCAGCTGAGAGGCTGGGTGTGACCTTCAGCTTTCTGTTAAGGAACTCGGCAGCAAACACACTTCTTCCCTGTTTGCACTCGTCACGGTACGGTTTGTGAGCCTTCACTTTCTTTTCTCTAGACGTTATAACCTGGTTTGCTCCTTCTTATCTAGCTCCACCCACTAGGAAAAGAAACCCTCTGCTCCACCGTTTGCCCCTTGTGCTGCCTTAATTAGAGGCTATTTCAGGCCTGCTGCTACTCAGGCCTGGTTACCACATTAGCTTCTGGAATAGTCTGCGAGTTTCTTGCCTTCCTAGGGGCCTGGCCAGACAGCTGGAGTAGCACTTCAGAAGCCTGTTCTGCAGATACACTGTGGCTCCTTCCCTCAGAAAAGGCTTGCTTTGTGCCCGGGCTGCTGCTGGCCCAGTCTAGCAGCTTCTGGTGCTGGGACAGCGAGCTGGTCTCACTGTTACTGGAGTGCTGGGGGACAAAGCCCAGGGTCTGGCAGCCCCAACAAGCCAAGAACCTTGGCCACCTGCCTCCAATACCAATTAAAGGGACACGTGACAGTGAAAAGCAGAGAAAAGAAACATATTCAATGAGGTCTCACTGGGAAGATGAATACCTAAAGAGGTCATCCAGTGCTTCCCAAGTCCATAAAGTTCAGGGTGTGTGTGTGTGTGTGTGTGTGTGTGTGTGTGTGTGTGTGTGGTGTGTCAACCCACATTTGTGAGACAGGCCAAGAGTTAACTTTGGGTGACTTTTTTGATCACTCTCAATAACCATTTTTTGAGACAGGATCCTTCACTGAATTTGGAGTTCACAGACTGGGCTGATGGCTAGAAACCCTGAGGGTCATCCTATATCAGTCTCCCCAATATTGTGACTTATATTTTTCTATAGATTGTGGGAGATAAAACTAAGGTCCTTGCTCTCATGGGCAAGCACCTCACCAACTGAGCCCTCTCCCCAGGCTAAGGCTTAGGTTCATATAGCAGGTGGCAGGTGTATAGCAGATCAAGGTGAGGTCCCCACCCACTGTTGGCTCATTCGTTATCTCAGGTACAGTTGGTCTCGTAAGGACCTCAGAACTGTGAAATCTCTTCCTGTGAGGCAAGGTCCTGCACTGGCTGGCATCAGGACTTCGGCCTTTTGCAGCCCAGGTTTTCCGGGGAAACTAGTTTTGAGGCCCAGTGTTTAGATAGTCAAAGGGAAAGACACGGAGTCTCCCCTGATGGCCATCACACCAATTCACTTACACACATCGTAGGGCAGTGTTGGCAGAAACACATTTCCTACTTGAGATTTAGTGTGACTTAGAGGGTTTTCTCTGTGACCTAGGTATAAAGCCTTGGAAATTGTCTCATTCAAAAATCTGTATTCTAGTGCAGACCAAGAGTACACTGTTTTACAGCTGTACGGTGGAGTCTTGGAGCAGAGACACAAATAGTGGAGAGACCAGAGAAGTGGGAACACTCCTACAGGCCCGTGCACAAACCTCATTGGCCAATGGAGTCACTGGGAACTTCTCAGACAATCCCGTGCTCACACCACACTCCTATTTAGCCTCCCAAGAGCAGAGGTAGGAGCCAGCCATCGGGAACAGTGGGAAAGATCTGCAGGTGGTTCCAGCTACAGCAGGATCAGCGAGGATGTTGCCTGTGCCGAACAGCAACTGTTCCAGAGGAAAACAATCTTCATCTTCAATCTTAGCAGATGTTTGCACTTATTTGTAAAGCAACACTTTTGTAGTAGCCTTTTAAGTTTAAATTTTCAAAAGGGGTGTGTGTGTGTGTGTGTGTGCACGCACATGCGTGTGGTAAATTCGTGTGTGTACATGAGTGTGTGGCGACTAGAAGTTGACCTCGGGATGTGTTTTCAATCACTCTCCACATTAGTTTTTTTGAGGCAGGGTCTTTCAATGAACCAGCACCTTAGTCATTTGGTTAGGCTGCCAAGCCTGTGAGCCCGTGGGATCCACCCATCTCCCAGTAATATGCACTGTCATGCCTGGTTTTTCCATGGCTTCTCAGGATCTGAACTCAGGGCCCTCATGAGCCATATCTGTGATCCTCTATGTATCCTCCCCCCAAATAGGTTTTTTAGTCCAAATCCAAACACATACTTTTGAGGGAAGCACAAAAGCTTCTAACTCACTGCTTCCAGATCCTATTGGGATGTGTTTACCTTCTAGGGCAGTGAGAACTTGAGTGTGGTTGGCTGTTTAGTCGCCCTGCGTGACCTATGGGAAGTGGTCCACAGTAGGAGTTCAGCGGGACTGACCACAGAGACAGTCTTTACTCTAGCAAGACTGGCTCTCTAAGGCTCCTACCCGGGGGCTTTTGTCTGCTACTTCTCCAGAGCTCCGCCTTTCTCCTTGAGCTTTTGATGGAACTTTCTGCAAATTGCCTTCATTTTTGTGTGAAGAGGCTTAGTTTTCCTCCATGGTCATAGGATGATTTTTCTGGATAGAAAACATATTTTTCAGCTTTTATAATGTGTCAGACATTTCTGCACAGTGAAGATACAGCCATGAAAAAACTCCTACTTTGTAAAATGTGCACTTTTGTGTGGGAGACAAACAATACAATGAATTGTGTATTTGGGAGGTGGCAATGATGTACTTACCAAGAAAATTAGGCAATAGGAGACAGAGTGTATGCAGCAGGCTGCTGTTTCAAATGGAACCATAAGGGCCTCACCAAGATGAAGGAAAAGACAAAAAGTAAAGTCCAGCACACCTGCCTTTAGTGTGCTCGAGTGACTGGTGTCCCATGGAGCTAGGTGGCGGGCATGACAGGGACACTAAGGGTTAGAGTAAGAAGGGCTTGATCTGAGGCCTGGAGAAGGCCTCTAATCTCCCAAACACCAGCTTGGGCTGCCCTGCACGTGCGCAGGCTGCTGCTGGAATGTGGCTCCTGGAAGGGCCGTTCTGGTCACTAATGTCATCAGTACAAAAACTGCTTTTCCCTCAAAGGAGTTGGCTTATCCTTGAGTCAAGTGAATGAGCGTTGCCTGAGAGGATGGAGCTAGGTTACCTCCACGTTCCAACGCAGAAGCAGAAAAAAGAGATCCAAATAAGGCAATTTTTAAAAACCTTAGGTGGACTATGAAAGAAGTGAGTTAAAGTCGTACAGATAGACCTTGGATGCTGTGAGATAGCATTCTTACCCTCTGACAGGTAGAAGAGTGGTTTCGTTAAGATACTACATGTATATGTTCATTGGGTGTGACACTGTGGTGTAGTTAGAAAGAAAATGCCCCCCCAAAAGGAGTGGCATTTTCAGGAGGTGTAGCTTTGCCGGAGTAGGTGTGGCCTTGTTAGAGGAAGTGTGTCAATGTGGGGGTGGGCTTTGAGGTCTCTTCTCAAGTTTCACCCAAGTGTCCACTTCTTGTTGCCTGCAAGATGTAGCAGTTTCCACTCTGCCTGCACACCATGCTCCCCACCATAATGACAACAACTGAACCTCTGAGCTGTAAGCCAGCCACTCCAGTTAAACGTTTTCCTTAGAAGAGTTGGCATAGTCATAGTATCTCTTCACAGCAATAAAAAAACTCCAGTTAAGACAGCAAGGTAGGCTAAAGGTCATTCAAGATTGCAAAGTTGGCCCTGAAACACCCACAGTCCACAGGCTTCACCGTCAGTGAAGCTCGAATCAGTCCATCAGCCTCTGCACACGCAGCTAGTTTTACAGAAACAAGAGACTGCAGAAAGGACAGGGTCTGGGCTGAAACTGAGAGACAGTCTGAGACCACACAGAATTCAGTTGGGAATGGCAGACAGAAGAAGGGGCTCACAGTAGAAAACCTGGCCAACAATGGTCAGAAGTAGAGAAGAGGGTGCTGGGAAGATGGCTCGGTGGATAAAGCATTTACCTCCCAAGCATACACGAATGGCAGCCTGCTTGTAAACCCTCTGTGCTGGGAGCAAGGACCCTTCCTCATTTTAATAAAAAAAAAAAAAGGTAGACTAATCAAGGAAGACACTCACTGTCAGCTTTTGACCTCTGTACACACAGGAAGTGAACCCTAGACTTGCAGAGAATGCTGGGGAGACCCATTCCAGGAAAACCCAGAGCTTGGTTTTAGGGTGAAGGTTCTTCCTCCTCTAGGAGTAGCTGAGTCAACTTCCTTCTAGGAGAGGGGTGGGGCCAGAGGTTTGAGTGACAAATGTTTTTCTTCCTCCTTCTCACCTGACTATGGGGGTGGGGCGAGGGTGGAA
Organism: Arvicola amphibius; assembly: GCF_903992535.2. Taxonomy (NCBI): domain Eukaryota; kingdom Metazoa; phylum Chordata; class Mammalia; order Rodentia; family Cricetidae; genus Arvicola; species Arvicola amphibius. The sequence goes on along the minus strand of NC_052049.1, from coordinate 70,781,112 downwards.
GGCAAGGTTCCTTCTGGCTTCTTGCCAGAGTGTACAAAAAAACATCTAAGGAACAGCCAGACCGTTTCAGGGCCTGTCTCAGGCAGGCAACACTGTGGGGCTGGGAAGTGGACAGGGGAGTGTGTGGTGGGGGTAGGGGGCTCAGTAACACTGGGAGAAATCAGGGTGATCTGTGTAGACCAGGGAGTGAAAGGTGACCGGGACCTGGGAAATGTTTAGAAATTCAGACTCCTGGACCTTAGCTCATTTTGTCTGAATCTCAAAATTGGGGGTTGAAAGAAGAAATCTGTGTCCCGTTTAACCAGACTTTCCAGGATTCTGAGTCTCAGGCAAGGAGAGAAACAGCCCCTGGGAACTGATGTTAGCTCTTTATGGTGCACAATACTGTCTTCTAGTTGAGGACAGCTCACTTGTGATTTAATAACAGGGGAATGAATTACTTAATAAGCATGGATCGACCTTCCAGCTGCACCGAGTAAGAAGAATGCCCCTGATTGCTGCGGTTTTGTAGATGGTCTCAGGTCTTGGGTCTTTCCAACTTCAGGGAAGCCAGAGCAAAACCTGGTATTCTTACTGCATCAATAAGAATTTGCTCCCGACCTATATCTGTAAAGTGAAAAAAACTGTCAATGCCCAGCTCATCCAACCTGAAACACCTTTTCTTACCATTTCCCACATGGGGCTGAGGATTCAACTCATGCTCAGTGGCCATGCCTCTGAACTACAACCTAGCCCTAGTAATGTTTTTTTTAAATGATTACTTCTACTCTTAAGAGTCTTAAAAGACTCTTCGGAAGGTTGTAAAGCCACTTGTGAAGCCTAGCATGGTGGACAATGGGCGGTGGGGTAATCACACTAGTCACAGGATCCTTGACTGTCCTGACTTGCTCACTTCTGCAGGTCCCTCGGGTCTTCATTGGTAAAGACTGTATAGGTGGATGCAGTGATCTCATTGCCATGCAGCAGAATGGGGAGCTGATGACCCGGCTGAAGCAGATCGGAGCTCTGCAGTAATGGAAGGGAGGCAGGTGAGCCTGGGCCAGGGCACTGGGAGACAATGGCTTTCTGCTGCCATTTTTTGTTATGCTGTAGGAAGGCATTCTGGGAAGCGGGGGTGATCTGAGGAACGGAGACAACATTTACTGATGAATTTTACATCTTACAGAAGGATGAATTGTACCAGAGAGAAATCCTTTCAATGAACCTTTATTTAACAAATGTATTGTGCTAGACACAGTACTAAACATAAGCACACAAAAAGATAACCTGGAACTTCCAGTCCCTAGAGATAGATCACAAACAACTAAATTATTCACTCCTGAAGCACACAGAATAATTAGATGGAAGCAGGGCGGGGTGAAGGGGGGTGCTTGCACCCAAGGACGAAGGAAGCGGGTCTTTCTCAGCAGGGACTGCCTGACTAGGACTCAGCTAACTAAAGATGAAGGATTCCCGAGGGATAGTAGAAAGTAAGATTGGAAACAGGACAATGGGGAGGAAGAGTTATAGACAGGGTTGCCGCGCAGAGGCCATGAGGGGATGTGCTTAAGTAAAAGATGAAATGAGGGCTTTTTGTTTTGTTTTTTTTTCCACGTGTTTATATGTGATCTAGACCTAACTGACTTCTCAAATGCCAAATCAGACACCTGAAGGAGATCATTGGCCCAGTGGAAAACCACAAGGAGATTAACTGATTAGAAAATTGGGGTCTCCTTTTAGGGTTCTTGTCCATACTGGACAATTTTATTAAATTTCAAAAGAAAAACTTGAGGGTAGGAAAGTTGTAAATCTTGGCAGTTGCCAGAAGAGGAAGTGCAGATGGGAAGAAAGAGCCACATCCTTTGAGTTAAGCCAGCATGGAGTCAGGAAGGAGAGTGAGCAAGGGAGGCTCAGGGTGAGGGAGAACATACTTAGAACTGAGAGGAATAATGGAAAAGCTGAGCCCTTCTGGGTGATTCAGAAAAACAGGTAGGCTGTGGAGTTGTGTGTCTGTAAGAGACTGCATCACTAAGAAAAGAAAACATCTCCTTAAAGGAATAACTATTCTTCCTATTTCCTTAGCTTGAGGTGGGCCTGCCTTCTTGAAGGGTGGTCCCTTGGACAGGTGGTGGGCCAGCCCAATTCTCTTAAGGGAGAAGCCAATGGCTTGTCTCCACTAAGAGGTAGACTACACTCTTTTGGTTAGTAGGCAACAGCTTTTCCTCAATGGACCTTCAATGCTATAGTGTAATACCAGGATGCCTTGGGTCTAATGAGTAAGCTCTCTGTGTCCTCCAGTATTTAGAGTTAGCAAGCTTCCAGGGACACATACACAGAGAGACTCAAGTGTTTCTTCTAAGGAAGATGAAAGTAATGATTTGTTATTGTTGTGTTTTTTGTTGTTGTTTTGTTTTGTGTTTTGAGAAAGGATTTTTCTGTGTAGCCCCAGCTGTCCTAGAACTCACTCTGTAAACCAGGCTGACCTCGAACTCACAGAGATCCGCCTGCCTCTGCCTCTGCCTCTGCCTCTGCCTCTGCCTCTGCCTCTGCCTCTGCCTCTGCCTCTGCCTCTGCCTCCTGAATGCTGGGATTAAAGTTGTGCGCCACCACTGTCCAGTGAAAGTAAAGTAATGATTCTTTAACATAAAAGATCTTTGAGAGGCTGCGTGACTCACAGATCAGCAATTTATCCTTTCGACAAGTCCTATATGTTGATTGCAGTGGTCACTCAGGATAGGAATAGAAGGAAGGAGGTCTCTCTCTAGGCTTCAAATAGTCTATGTCAATATATGTCTTTGGATCCCTGTTTGCAGCATCACAACTGGTGAGCACTGTCCGTTCAGGGTAACTTTCTGCACTCACAGAGTTCTAAATCACTGAAAACCTAGTTAGTGACACCCATTGACTTCCATTCTAGAACACGTTTAGCAGGTCAGGCTGAGGTTAAGAATGAAACAAAGAAAATGCCATTTCCCTAGCCCCTGTGCTAGCGTGGGTGATAGTGTTCACAGCTGTACCCAGTGCTGGCGTGGGCGACAGTCTTCACGGCTATAGCCTATCATTCTTTCCCCTGTCCTGTGCTGTTCCTGTTTTCCTGGTAACTCCTGCCCAAGGTCACCTGTAGTAGGTGTGTCTAGATGGCTAGAGTGTTGTGCTGTGGGAAGGGAGGCTGAGTTATTTATAACATGGAATCTAGTTCTTTGTCTCTTTCCCACCACAGACCCTGTGCTGACAGCAGCTGTCCAGCCATGCTGACGCCAGTGCTAATGTCTGAGAACTGACCTGCACCACAAACACGGCAGTATTCCCTGGTGACTGGGATTTTGAACAAAAACAGCTTTTATTTCTTCTTTTCTCAATGCTAAAAACTACTACAATTTCCTTTTAATCCTGCAGCCAGAAAGTTTAGCAGACCACACTAGTTAAATCTTGAACTCTTCACATGCTGCCATGTCTCTACCTCTAAGCTTTCTCGGCCAAGTTTCTACAAATCTCCAGTGAATCTGTTCCTGGTTCTCTGCTAGTACTGGTCCACTGAAACAGTTCTGTAGAACTTGGCTTTATAAAGGCTTTATTCAACCAGTGAATATTGTGAACTTGTTTTCAGGTCCCATACACACATCTCCTCCCCATCCCCAACCCCTTCTTCCACCATCACTGCTGAGTCAGTGTGCTCAATCTTGCCCTCTCCCAGAACTCACAGAAGGTAGTGCACACTTGTGTGAGGATGCGCTTTGAGAAACCAGATGAAGAAGCAATGACCACACTACCAGACTGCAGAGCAAATGGCAGTCAGCACTGTCTGTAAAGATGATTGCCCAGAAAATCCCAAGTAGCTGGGTGTTGTTCTGAGTTAGACTACCAGCAAAATTAAATATGAAATGCAAATTTCAAAACATTGCTTCCAAGAATGTCTGTTAAAAAAAAAAAAAAAAGAATGTCTGTGAAGTCATTTTCGAAACTGTCCTAAATAATTCCTTCCACCCACACCTTGATGTCTCGCAATGGTTTAAATGTTGTGGAACTGCAGGTCCCGTCTCTGTCTGCAGTGAGAAGAGCCCATTCCTAATAAAGATGTACCTGGAAATGACTAATGATTTCTCTTGGGTTGTGTTCTATGTTCTCAAGCTTTAGGGGTGGTGGGACAGCGCAGTGGGTCATGACACGTGCTTCCAGGCTGAGTCCTAACCCTGGGGTCCATGCGGTGGAAGGAGAGAACTGGCTCTGAACATTTCGCTTTACTCCACACTCAGTGTGGCACACAGGTGCTTCTTAAAATAGATTTAATTGTGTGTAGTTACGTGTGTGTGTCTGTATGTGGTTACATGTGCGTGTGTGTGTGTGTGTGTGTGTGTGTGTGACTGCAGGTATCGCTGGAGGCCAGAGGTGTCCAATCCCCACAGCTGGAGTTACAGGCAGTTGTTAGCTGTCAGACTGGGTGCTGAGAGCTAAAACTGGGACCTCTGCAAAAGCAGTAGGCACTCTTAGCCAGGGAGCCATCTCTCTAGCTCATGGCCTTTAATTTTTTTTAAGTGAAAAAATTTAAATATAATGCCAACTGTATATTGTTTAGGACCCAGTAATTGCTTCTATTCCTATTTTATACCTAGTAGCCTGCTGATGCCTCTTCCCCTTTTGGGCCCTTGCTCTCCCTGTACCCATGATTGCTAGTTGTCAGGATCCACGCTGGTTTCTGGGGAGGCTGTAGCAAAGAACTCTGCTGGACTCTAAGAGGCACACTTTGTGTGTGGAGCAGAAGCGTCCACAAAATCAAGGGACCCTTGACCCTCATCCTCACTCAAGCGAGTAAGGTGACCAACAGATTTTACAGTGCTTCAGAGGTTGCGTCCATGTCCCCATCTCCTGTGTGAAGGTACGACCCCATACCTAATGGGCTCTCCCCCTGGCCAGGTGAATTTCTCTGCCTACAAATAAGGAGAGGGAAAGACGAGGAGAATCAGGAGTCTGAGGGGTAGGAAGGGGCCCCATTAGTGAGCATGATTTTAGTATGGGGTCTCTCTTGTATGATTTTCTTGGTCAGGGGAAATTAAGTCTGTGAAATTAGAATCCTTGGGAAGAGGTGTCCTTAGAGATATTGAAAGGCTCACAAGACACTAAATTTTCATTTCACAGTTTTATACATCATGGTCTTTTACCACATTTTTTCAATACTTTATTAAAAGTGAGTAATTGGTTTACTCAATCACACTTTTTTTCCTGGCTTATGTATGACATCAACAGAGAATGAAACAAACCCACTTAAAGTATCATGACCCTGTGTACACAATTATCAGTTCGACATGTTTAATTCGAAAAAGTCCCAGTGTGCCTGGTGGATTCTGAGGGTCAACCCTTACCTCAGTGGAAAACAGCAACACATCAGTGGTGCAAAGAGAGGTACCCCTCCGTCTTAGGATCTGAACTAGGAGAGGCACCCCTCTGTCTTAGGATCTGAACTAGGAGAGGCACCCCTCCGTCTTAGGATCAGAACTAGAAGAGGGGCACCCCTCCATCTTAGGATCTGAACTAGGAGAGGCACCCCTCCATCTTAGGATCTGAACTAGAAGAGGGGCACCCCTCCGTCTTAGGATCAGAACTAGAAGAGGGGCACCCCTCTGTCTTAGGATCTGAACTAGGAGAGGCACCCCTCTGTCTTAGGATCAGAACTAGAAGAGGGGCACCCCTCCGTCTTAGGATCTGAACTAGGAGAGGCACCCCTCTGTCTTAGGATCAGAAATAGAAGAGGGGGCACCCCTCCGTCTTAGGATCCAAACTAGAAAAGGGGCACCCCTCTGTCTTAGGATCTGAACTAGAAGGGGGGCACAGGAGGTGAATGACTCCAAACAGTGTCTTCCAGACACAGCAGGACTGATGCACATGTGAATTCGCAGACACAGGGCCTGCTGATGGGGTCCCAGCACTGAGAGGGGAAATTGGGCACAGGCAAAGAAGATGTCTGCAGTGCTAGCAAAGGGAAAAGGATTTGTTCCAATGGAGTGTCACTGAGTATAACAGCTATACTCTGGAGAGGCCCCGTGCTCAAGAGTAGTTGGTCAAAACAAAATAAACCTTCATTTTTTTTGCCATTGATTATTTTTTGTTTGTTTATTTTGGCTTTTGTTTTAGGTGGGTTTTTCTTTTTTGAATGAGAGAGGAGAGAAATAACATGAATTGTTTAGATGGGGAGGTATGAAAGATCTGGGAGGAGGTGGGGGAGAGAAAAACATGATATATTGTATGAAAAAATGTAAACTTTATCATATGTATATGGGTGTTGCCTATGTGTATGTCTATGCACTGCATGTGTACAGTGCCCGTGGAAGCCAGGAAAGGATATCAGGGCATTAGGTCCCTGGGACTGGAGTTACAGATGGATGTTAGCTACCATACTAGGTAAATGAATCTAAGTTTTCTGGAAGAGTAGCCAGTGCTCTTAATTTTCAAATCATCTTTCCAGTTCCCCACTTTAACGTTTATTATTTATGACTGTTTTCATTCATGCATGGATGTGTGCCACGAGCAGGCCTCGAGAGGATGTCAGGTCCCCTGGTAATGGGGTTACCACAGATGGTAATGACGATGGCTGTGAGCCCCCGCCCCCATGTGGGTGCTGGGAACTGAACCTAGGTCCTCTGCAAGAGCACTAAGTTCTCTTAACTGCTGAGCTTATCTCTCTAGCCTAGGGATGACTTGGTGACCTTGGAGTCAGCTTTGTAAGCCAAGACAGCGTTTCCCAGCTACGTACCCATTCCTCATCATCTTCCTCCCCTTGCAGGCAGCAGGCCAGCACCCTTACTTCATAAAGGATGTCACCTACTTCAGAGTTAGTTGAATGACTGTGCACTGATGGAGGAGAGTTATCTGTCTATGTTTCTTTCATTGGTTAATTAATAAAGAAAACTGCCTTGGCCCTTTAAGAGACAGAAAATTAGGTAGGTGGAGTAGACAGAACAGAATTGTGGGAACAAGGAAGTAGAGTTGGGGAGACGCTTCAGGCAGGCTCCATAGTGAGTCTCCATGCTGCTCCTCTCCGAGATGGACGCAGGTTAAGATCTCTCCTGGTAAGCCACAACTCGTGGTGCTACCCAAATTACTAAATATGGGTTAAAGGAAGATGTGAGAATTAACTAATAAGAGGCTACAGATAATGGGCCAGGCAGTGTTTAAAAGAATACAGTTTCCGTGTAATTATTTCGGATAAAGCTAGCCGGTTGCTGGGAACTGGGCGGCGGGAACGCAGCCACGCCGCCGCTTCACACTACAGATTGGCGCTCCAACGTGATGGACTAAATCCACGTAAAAACCTGAAAAGGCTTTAAATAAAGGAGAGAGAGAGTTTAACACAGCTTTTTGCTGTTTGCCAGGATGTGCCATAGAGAGATTTCCTGTTTCGGCAATAGCAGCAGAGAAAAAGCTGAGTCACTTTAAAACGTGGCTTCCTGGTGCTGTGCTGCCAGTGCGAACTCTGGCTTTAAAGCATTTCAGTGGCTTTTATGGACTGGATGTTTGTGTGCCTGCTTGGGATCGGAAAGAAAGTGCTGCTCTGAGACCATGCCAATGGCTCACTGCTCCCTGCCTGCACCTGGGCAGATGGCAGAATCAGGCTTAGGCCAGCGGGAGAACATGGCGGATTTCTGCCACAATACAGAGAGATGTTTTCAGACTGCGCAGTGCTCTGCATGTCAGATTTGGCTGTAACTTGGATGAAAAGAGTTTTTGTGCTGCACGCTCAGTCTCAGAGTTAAAGTGCTGAGTGCGGCTCCTACCTGGCGGCCCCAGAGCTAGTAGAAAATGGTACATCCTCCATTTTGAAATTGGAAAGAGGTGGAGCCAACATCCAGAGCAGCCCGCAGCTCTGCAGCTCAGAGCTGCAACCGATTCAGAGTCACAAGCGGCTCAGCTATGTTGGACTGGGCGTGGCAAGCCTGCAGTACCTGTTTTTGACCTAGGAATGTCACAGCTTAGATTCTTAAGTGTGTAGCGATTTAAAAGCACAAAACAAAAGTGCTCCTGGATAGTAAAAAAATTACAGATTCACAATAGGAAAGATTCAGACATAGAAGGCCTTTAACTGGGTCACAATGTTGGATAAATGTACGTAGGCTTGAGAGCGAAAGAGAAGAAAAAATATAGAAAATAAAGTTAATGCCCTTAAAAAAAAAAGGTTAAAGTCTTTAAAGAGACAGAGTACAGATAGTTATAGATTAAAAGAAGTAAAGTGATAGAGTAAAAATAAGCCACGTAAAAATGGAAAATTCACAGAGAGTCTGGATTATGTATTTTGTTGTGTTTTCTTTGATTTTTTTGACTGTAAAGGAGCTAAGTACAGAGAGACATTTCATTATATGGGCTGCCAGGCTAGACCAAAATGGACATCTTAATGGTATGACTTCAGGATTTGGATCTAAGAACATGATGCTTTGGAAAAGAGTTTCTTCTTTTGTTTTCACAGAGGACGAGACTCTGTGGATTGCTTCTATCCCAATATGGTATGATAGACCACGCCCTCCTGAAAGGTTGCTGTGAATATCTTCAAAAAATTACTTCACTCAACTGCCAACTGAGAGGAACCTAGCACACAGGTTACACCATAAAAGACCTAAATAACAGCGCCCCCATTCAGCAGGAAGCAGTTTGGAGAGAAAAAACTGCGCCCATTTCCCCAAATATTGCTTATAAATGTTCTTTTACATTTAAAGGGGGAGATGATATAGATATGAATTTGCATTGGTATAGATTTTAAGGTCAATTTTGTTATATGTATATGTATTTCTTATCTTGATTAAGCTATTTTGATTGTGTAGTTCATTTTAAAAATTGTAATGTATAATTAGGAAATATAGGTTGTTAATGGATAATCATTGATAATAGTTAAGCTTGTAGTCATGTTATTAGATTTTCTAGATATGTAGAGATATATTTCAGTTAGATAGACATTCTTCATATCTTTCAAAGACTGCAGAATATGGCATTTAATGTTTTAATAACTTAGGGTTTTTCATGACAATGAGACACGTCTGCTCCTGGCAGCACCAATCTACTTCGAGAGGAAGATGGGCATCGAAGAGGCTACTTATGGAGTTTGTTAGCCATTTGGGCAAGAAATGCTCTTGGCTGGACTGTTCCATAAACTGGACACAAAAAACCCACAGAGAGAGGACTGCTGAACTTGCCTAAAGGTGAGATGGTCTTTCGGGGTTCCTGACTCATGAAAGAGTCTGCGAGACATTCTGCAGGACACAGCAGAAAGTGACTGAACTGTCTTTGGAATTTTCTGCTTCATGAAAAAGTCTGCTGGACACTATGGGCCTGAAGGCTGAAGACGGATGCCCCAACGGTACAGAGGAACTTTGGGTGACTGTCTAGGCAGCGAGTTGTCTCTGTCATTTCTAGAGTTTGAAAGTTACAAATGACTTGTTTACTTAGGTAATATTATATCCTTCTGGAGTCTTTGATGGAGTTGAAGAATAAATAGATAGTTATAGATTTCCTTAGTTATGATAAAAGATAAAATAGATTTAAATATTGTAACTGTAATACTTGCTTGATAACTGTTTTGTTATATGTAATTTTGCTATGTTAAAGTTGAAGCCTTTCTTTTTTGTTTAAACAGAAAAAGGGGAAATGATGGAGGAGAGTTATCTGTCTATGTTTCTTTCATTGGTTAATTAATAAAGAAAACTGCCTTGGCCCTTTAAGAGACAGAAAATTAGGTAGGTGGAGTAGACAGAACAGAATTGTGGGAACAAGGAAGTAGAGTTGGGGAGACGCTTCAGGCAGGCTCCATAGTGAGTCTCCATGCTGCTCCTCTCCGAGATGGACGCAGGTTAAGATCTCTCCTGGTAAGCCACAACTCGTGGTGCTACCCAAATTACTAAATATGGGTTAAAGGAAGATGTGAGAATTAACTAATAAGAGGCTACAGATAATGGGCCAGGCAGTGTTTAAAAGAATACAGTTTCCGTGTAATTATTTCGGGTGTAAAGCTAGCCGGCGGCCGGGCGGCGGATTAGCTGGTTGCTGGGAACTGGGCGGCGGGAACGCAGCCCCGCCGCTTCCCACTACAGTGCACTGCTCTTAAGATGCTATGGAGGCAGTTTCTGTATTGTTGGGGACACATTAGTTTCAAATCTAAATTATTTCTCCGGTTCTATCATGGAGTGGGTAGATATGTGATCTCCAAGGTGAGCAGAGGATGTCTGCATGAGGTAAGAAGGAAGTCAGGTTCAACAAATCAGTAGCCAGTGCTAGCTTAAACTTTTAGAGTCTGACATTGAGCAGTTTATTTGTAGTTTATCTAAGTATAGCACAACTCGGAATAAAATTGTGGTGTCAATTAACTCAGTCCCATGCATATGATAGAGTTTAAGGCATAACTACATTAAAACTCTTTTTTTTGTTTTTATTAAGCTATATATTTTCCCTCCCCTCCCCTTCTACCCTCTTCCATGATCCCATGTTCCCAATTTACTCAGGAGATCTTGTCTTTTTCTATTTCACTTGTAAATTAGATTAATGTATGTCTCTCTTGGGATCCTCATTGTTGTCTAGTTTCTCTGTGATTGTGAATTGTAAGCTGTTTTTTCTTTGTTTTATGTCTAAAGCCACTTATGAGTGAGTACATTTAATATTTGTCTTTCTGGGTCTGGGTTACCTCACTCAATATGATGTTTTCTAGAGCCATTCATTTGTCTGCAAATTTTAAGATGTCATTATTTTTTTTCTGCTGTGTAGTAATCCATTGTGTAGATGTACCACATTTTCCTTATCCATTCTTCAGTCAAGGGGCATTTAGGTTGTTTCCAGGTTCTGATTATGACAAACAATGCTGCTATGAGCATAGTTGAGCACATGTCCTCATGGTATGATTGAGCATCATTTGGGTATATAGCCAAAAGTGATTTTGCTGGGTCTTGAGGTAGGTTGTTTCCTAATTTTCAGAGAAATTGCCATACTGATATCCAAAGGGGCTATACCAGCTTGCACTTCCACCAGCAATGCAGGAGTTTTCCCTTTACCCCACATCCTATCTAGCATAAGTTGTTATCAGTGATTAAAACAATTTTTAAAGTTCATGTGACATTGTCCATAAATTTTATAGATTGTCCATTTGTGACATCTTAAGAGTCTGTGGAAGAATCTGCTGTGGTCTTGATCATACAGATACCACAAAGGTTACCAGGTTATAATCTACCTCCACTCCTGTTTCTAAGAGCCTGAGGGATCCAGGTGTAGCCTGGCCATACAGAGAATGCAGAGGTCACCAGGTCACCACATCCATCCCTAGCCCTATGGATAAAAACAGGCTATACATCTCTTTCTTTGAAGAGATACCACTTCTGGTTTCTCTAGTGCTTATCAGTGAGCATGGGGGCCTCATGCCCCCTATAATCATTTATTACCAATATGACTTTAGACCAGCATATACTGTTCTTGTTACAGGATGGTGATATTGACTGACCCTGGCCCATGAGACTGTCAGACATACATAATGAGAATTATGGTACTGATGGAAAAAATATCGAGCTCTAAGTCTATGCAGTTTGTAAGGCACTAGGTTTGGACCAATAATCTTGTTTAATTCTTCCAATGATACTATGAGGTCAGTATGCTCATTAGTTTCATTTTATAAAGAAGCAAAGTCAAGAGAAGTGCCACTTCACCTGTCTGGATCACATACTGAGATATGCTAGATTCTACCAACCTAGTATGGTTTTACCACTCACATGCTCAATCACCCTTCCAGGCTAATAAAATTTCATCTAAGGGAAATGACATAGGCAAAATCTTTGGCATTCAGCAAGAGCACACTAAATGATAAAGCTGACATTCCTCAGACCTAACTAGACAATAGAGTTAATGCAAATACCTCTTTCTGGAGGCCGCAGGTCCCTCAGTCTACCTAGACTGTGCCTGCCATGTCTTTCATGGCTCTACTTTCTATACTTGACTCTCACTGTGAGAACATGACCTCACAATGTCATTGATATCAAGTAGTCCAGTGCCTTGTCTGGACTTACATTCCCTGGTCAAGTTCCTGAGTGCTAAGCAAAACAAGGTACCTGGACTTATGAGTCCTCAACTTGGAGACAAATAGCCTGACTAGTTTATCCACTAACTGTTAGGGAATATTTAACTATGTAAAGATAGGCTACATTTGTTTATGCTGTGGAATATTACTTTACTGTGTAAAGGTATGTTACATTTCTTCCTGTTGCATTTGCTTAGTTGCTGTTTTACCTTGCCTGCCTAAGGCACCTGACTGGTTTAATAAAAAGCCAGTAGCTGGGCAGGAGAAGGATAAGTGGGACTGGCAGGCAGAGAGAGTAAATAGGAGTAGGGATCTAGGTTCAAGAGAAAAGAAGAGAAGAAAAGAGAAGAGGGGAGGGAGAAAGAGAGGGACACATCCAAAGCTAGGCAGGCAGCTGCCAGCCAGACCCAGAGACAGCAGGGAAGTAAGATATACAGAAAGAAAGTGAGAGAGAGAGGGGGGGAGAAGAAGAAAAAGAAGAAGAAGAAGAAGAAGAAGAAGAAGAAGAAGAAGAAGAAGAAGAAGAAGAAGAAGAAGAAGAAGAAGAAGGTGCTGGAGGTGGTGGTAAAAAACTCAGAGGCAAAGTATAAGAACCTAGCTAGCAAGAAATGAGCCTAGGCTAAGACTGAACATTCATAACTAATAATAAGTCTCTGTGTAATGATTTGGGAGCTGGTTGGTGGCCTAAAATTAAAAGATTGGTACAGTTAACTGTGTTTCATTATATCCAGTAGACAGTTATTCTTCCACCATGTTGGGCTGTGCAAGGCAAGCAGGTACTGCCATATTTCCCCTAGCAATGACCCAGCTTAAGTTTTAAGAAGTGTTTATCATTTTAAAAAGCAAAAGCGCTCCTGGACAGTAAAGAATTACAGATGTACAACAAAGACAAATCCAGATGGAAACGAGGTCTAAATGAGTCACAGTTTTGGATAAATGTATGTAGGCTTGGGAGAGAGACAAAAGGAGTATAGTCATAAAATAAAGTTAATGCTTTTTTAAAAAAGTGTAAAGTTTTTAAAGAGACAGAGTACAGAGATTCATAGATTAAAAGAAGTAAAGAAAAATAAGCTATGCAAAAATGATAAATTCACAGAGAGTCTGGATTATGTATATTATTGTGTTATCTTTGAATTTTTTCACTGTGAAGGAGCTAAGTACAGAGAGACATTTAATTGTCTGGACTGCTAAGCTAAACCAGAATGTATATTATAAAGATATATTGACTTCAGAATTTAGATCTAAGGATATGTTGCTTTGGAAAAGAGGTTTCTCTTTTGCTTCCACAGATGATGACAACCTGTGGAATTCTTCTAAACCAATGTGGTTTGATAGACCAAGATCCCCTGAAAGTTTATCGAAAACACCCCACAAAAAATTACTTCACCCAACTGCTGACTGAGATGATCCTAGTACACAGGATACACCATGAAAGACCTGATTGATTAACAGTGCATCCAAACAGCAGGAAGCAGTATGGACAGAACTATGCCCATATTAGCTCCTTCACAGTGAAAAAATTCAAAGATATATTCCCAAATATTGTTTATAATTGTTTGTTTACATTTAGATGGGGATATTATATAGATATGAATAATTTGCTTTGGTATGGATCTAGGTTTAATGGTACAAATTTAAGGTCAATTTTGTTATATGTATATGTGTTTCTGACCTTGATTAAGGTATTGTGTTTGTGTAGCTCATTTAAAAATGTAATGTATAATTAAGAAATATAAGTTAATAGATACTCATCTATAATAGTTAAGCTTGTAGTCATGTTAGATTTTCTAGATGTACAGAGATATATTTCAGTTATTTAGGTATTCTTTAAATCTTTCAGAAACCTTCAAAATATGGCATTTAAAATGTTTTAAGAGCTTAAGACTTATGACAATGAGACACATCTGCTTCTGGCAGCACCAATACTTTGATGGAGGAGAGTTATCTGTCTATGTTTCTTTCATTGGTTAATTAATAAAGAAAACTGCCTTGGCCCTTTAAGAGACAGAAAATTAGGTAGGTGGAGTAGACAGAACAGAATTGTGGGAACAAGGAAGTAGAGTGGGGGAGACGCTTCAGGCAGTCGCCATAGTGAGTCTCCATGCTTCTCCTCTCCGAGATGGACGCAGGTTAAGATCTCTCCTGGTAAGCCACGCATCATGGTGCTACACAGATTACTAAATATGGGTTAAAGGAAGATGTGAGAATTAGCCAATAAGAGGCTGAAACTATGGGCCAGGCAGTGTTTTAAATGAATACAGTTTCCGTGTAATTATTTCGGGTGTAAAGCTAGCCAGCGGCCAGCGGGTGGTGGGACACAGCCCTGCCACTTCCTTCTACAGATTGGCGCTCCAACGTGGTGACTAAATCCCCTTAAAAACCTGAGTTGGCTTTAAATAAAGGAGAGAGAGAGTTTAACACAGCTTTTTGCTGTTTGCCTGGACATGCTGTAGAGAGATCTCCTGTTTCCGCAATAGCGGCAGAAAAGAAAAAAGCTGAGTCATTTTAAAACGCGGCTTCCTGGTGCTGTGCCGCCAATGCAAACTCTGGCTATAAAGCATTTCAATGGCTTTTATGGACTGGATGTTTGTGTGCCCGCTGGGGATCGGAAAGAAAGTACTCTGAGACCATGCTCTGAGGCAGGAGTGGCTCTGGCTCTGCTCCGCCATGCTCAACTGTGCTGACCTCAGGCAGGAACTATCGTAATTACCATGATAACAGCGCAGTTAAGGTTTAGACTTGGCTGAAAACAGGCGGTACCATATTACCTCTACCTGGCGCAACTTAAGTTTTTAAGAAGTGCTTAACCTTTTAAGAAGTGCTCCTGGATAGTAAAAAAAATTACAGATTCACAATAGGAAAGATTCAGACATAGAAGGCCTTTAAATGGGTCACAATGTTGGATAAATGTACGTAGGCTTGAGAGCGAAAGAGAAGAAAAAATATAGAAAATAAAGTTAATGCCTTTAAAAAAAAGGTAAAGCCTTTAAAGAGACAGAATAAAGTAAGTGATAGAGTAAAAATAAGCCACGTAAAAATGGAAAATTCACAGAGAGTCTGGATGATGTATTTTATTGTGTTTTCTTTGAAATTTTTGACTGTAAAGGAGCTAAATACAGAGAGACATTTCATTATATGGGCTGCCAGTCTAGACCAGAATGGACATCTTAACGGTATGACTTCAGGATTTGGATCTAAGAACATGATGCTTTGGAAAAGAGTTTCTTCTTTTGTTTTCACAGAGGACGAGACTCTGTGGATTGCTTCTATCCCAATATGGTATGATAGACCACGCCCTCCTGAAAGGTTGCTATGAACATCTTCAAAAAATTACTTCACTCAACTGCCAACTGAGAGGAACCTAGCACACAGGTTACACCATAAAAGACCTAAATAACAGCGCCCCCATTCAGCAGGAAGCAGTTTGGAGAGAAAAAACTGCGCCCATTTTCCCAAATATTGTTTATAAATGTTCTTTTACATTTAAAGGGGGAGATGATATAGATATGAATAATTTGCATTGGTATAGATTTTAAGGTCAATTTTGTTATATGTATATGTATTTCTGCTTTTGATTAAGGTATTGTGATTGTGTAGTTCATTTAAGAATGTAATGTATAATTAGGAAATATAGGTTAATGGATAATCATCAATAATAGTTAAGCTTGTAGTCATGTTAGTTAGATTTTCTAGATATGTAGAGATATATTTCAGTTAGATAGACATTCTTCATATCTTTCAAAGACTGCAGAATATGGCATTTAATGTTTTAATAACTTAGGGGTTTTCATGACAATGAGAACGTCTGCTCCTGGCAGCACCAATCTACTTCGAGAGGAAGATGGGCATCGAAGAGGCTACTTATGGAGTTTGTTAGCCATTTGGGCAAGAAAATGCTCTTGCCTGGACTGTTCCATAAACTGGACACAAAAAACCCACAGAGAGAGGACTGCTGAACTTGCCTAAAGGTGAGATGGTCTTTCGGGGTTCCTGATTCATGAAAGAGTCTGCGAGACGTTCTGCAGGACACAGCAGAAAGTGACTGAACTGTCTTTGGAATTTCCTGCTTCATGAAAAAGTCTGCTGGACACTATGGGCCTGAAGGCTGAAGATGGATGCCCCAACGGTACAGAGGAACTTTGGGTGACTGTCCAGGCAGCGAGTTGTCTCTGTCATTTCTAGAGTTTGAAAGTTACAAATGACTTGTTTACTTAGGTAATATTATATCCTTCTGGAGTCTCTGATGGAGTTGAAGAATAAATAGATAGTTATAGATTTCCTTAGTTATGATAAAAGATAAAATAGATTTAAATATTGTAACTGTAATACTTGCTTGATAACTGTTTTGTTATATGTAATTTTGCTATGTTAAAGTTGAAGCCTTTCTCTTTTGTTTAAACAGAAAAAGGGGAAATGATGGAGGAGAGTTATCTGTCTATGTTACTTTCATTGGTTAATTAATAAAGAAAACTGCCTTGGCCCTTTAAGAGACAGAATATTAGGTAGGTGGAGTAGACAGAACAGAATTGTGGGAACAAGGAAGTAGAGTGGGGGAGACGCTTCAGGCAGTCGCCATAGTGAGTCTCCATGCTTCTCCTCTCCGAGATGGATGCAGGTTAAGATCTCTCCTGGTAAGCCACACCTCGTGGTGCTACACAGATTACTGAATATGGGTTAAAGGAAGATGTGAGAATTAGCCAATAAGAGGCTGAAACTCTGGGCCAGGCAGTGTTTTAAATGAATACAGTTTCCATGTAATTATTTCGGGTGTAAAGCTAGCCGGCGGCCGGGTGGTGGGACACAGCCCTGCCGCTTCCTTCTACAATACTTCAAGAGAAAGATGGGCATTGAAGAGGCTCCATATAGAGTTTGTTAGATGTTTCTGAGGAAAATATTAGAAGATATTACAGATGATGGACTCCAGCCATTTGGGCTGTATAAGAATACAAAGCAATTGATAAACATTCAGAAGTACTAACAGCCCTACCTTTAAAATTGTTAACTGAGAAACCAATATGGGTTAAGCAGTGGCTTCTAGCTGAGGAAAAGTTACAGGCTTTAGAACAGCTGGTACAAGAGCAACTAGATGCTCAACATATAGAAGAATCTACCTGCCTTTGTAATTCTCCTGTATTTGTTGTTAAAAAAAAATCTGGAAAATGGAGAATGGACTGGTCTAAGGGCTATCAACAAGGTTATTCAACCTATGGACCCTCTACAATCTGGAATTCCTCTGCCTTCTCTGTTACCAAAGGAGTGGCCTCTTATAGTTATTGATTTAAAGGATTGTTTCTTCACTATACCTTTACAAGAAAAGGATAGAGAAAAGTTTGCCATCACAGTGCCTACTTATAATAATTCTCAGCCTACTAGGAGATATCTATGAATTATCCTCCCACAGGGAATGCTCAATATCCCCACCCTGTGCGAATACTTTGTCAGCCAGCCATTGGAAATAATTTGTAAGCAATTTCTTAAGTCTATAATCTACCATTACATGGATGACATTTTGTTATCTGATTCAAATACAGATACTTTAGAAAGAATGTTTGAAGAAGTAAAGAAAGTCTTGCCTAAATGGGAATTACAGATTGCTCTTGAAAAGATTCAAAGAGGAGATTCTATCAATTACCTAGGTTACAGAATAGGCTTACAGAATATTAGAACACAAAAGACACAATTTAGGAGAGACAAGTTGCAGACTCTTAATGACTTTCAAAGATTATTAGGAGACATTTCCAGTCTACAACCGGCTGTTGGGATAATACCTGATCTAATAATTCATTTAAACAAAACTTTAGATGGTGATAAAGACTTGAATAGTCCCAGAGAATTAATAGCTAAAACAGAAAAAAATTATGATTGTTGAGGAGAAATTACAGGAGGTAATCCAAATTTAAATTGTATTCTAGTCATATTGCCTTCCAGAATTTCTCCTACAGGAATTTTAATGCAGAGGGAAAATATTTTCCTAGAATGGATCTTTTTACCACATAAACCAAGTAAAAAATTAAAAATTTACATGGAAAAAGTCTCTGAATTAATTATAAAAGGTAAATTGAGACTTCATCAATTAGCAGGTATAGACCCAGCAGAGATTATAGTGCCTTTTACTGCTGATGAAATAAAAAAGTTATGGGAAGACAATGAATCATGGCAAAGGGCTTGTGCTAATTTTTTTGGAGAAATTAATAGCAATTATCACAAAATTAACCTTATAAAGAGAACTTCTAGAATTCTTCCCCAAATTGTATTTGATGCTAACTAGAGCCTGTGCATTTTCCACTGATGCAAATAAAACAGGGAAGGCAGCTTACAAATCAGAAGAATTAAGTAAGGTGGAACAAAACCCTTATAATTCTGTCTGGGAGGCAGAATTATATGCTATTCTTATGGTACTAAGGAATTTTAAAGAGCCTCTCAATATAGTTACTGATTCACAATATGTAGAAAGAGTTGTCTTGCATACTGAAACTGCTGAATTTATACCAGATGATACAGAATTGACTTCTTTACTCTTCCAGGCGCAAGACATAATCAGCAATAGGCTTTGTCCTATATACATAACTCACATCTGATCCCATACGGGTCTGCCAGGTCCTCTAGCACAAGGTAGTACAGAAATTGATCAATTATTGTTTGGAAGTATGTTGCAGGCCTCTGAATTTCATTAAAAAAATCATGTCAATAGCAAAGGTTTAAAGAAAGAGTTTTCTATTACATGGCAACAAGCTAAGAAGATTTTAAAGAAGTGTCCTACTTGATCTTTCTATAATCAAGCACTGTTGCCTGCAGGGAGTAACTCAAAGGGTACTCAAAGGAATAAGATCTTGCAGTTGGATGTGTTTCATTTTACAGAATTTGGAAAATTAAAATATGTACACCACACCATAGACACATATTCACGCTTTCAATGGGCAACTGCCTTGAGCTCAGAAAAGGCTGATTCAGTAATCACATATTTATTGGAAGTTATGGCCATCATGGGTATACCTGCACAAATAAAGACAGGCAGAAATATAGTCCAGCATATGTTTCTAAGAAAATGAAACAGCTTTTTGCTTATTACACTATAAAGCACATTACAGGTATACCAAATAATCCTACAGATCAAGAATTAGAAAGGTCAAATCGTATTATAAAGGATATGCTGGAAAAATAGAAAGGGATGGAAAATACCCCCAGAAATAGATTGCATAATGCTTTATTAACCTTGAATTTTCTTAATGCTAATAAGAAAGCAACAATAGCTGCAGAGAGGCATTGGATAATGGAAAAAACTTCTGAATTGAACCAACCAGTATATTTCAAGGATGTGTTTACCTCACAATGGAAACCAGGAGATGTACTACATTGGGGAAGGGTTTTTACTCTTGTTTCCACAGGAGAAGAAAAATTATGGATACCATCAAAATTAATAAAGATTTGCTTTGAAAAGGAGAAACCTCTTGAAAAAGAGAAATGGTACCTCATCCACAATGGTGACAATCATACAGGTGGTAAGCAAAGCTCATAAGGGTTAGGGCAGGGCTCTGCTCTTATCTTTACAGGAAAATACACATCATCAAAAATTCAAGAGACCCAGGATGTTTGAATGTTTACAGAAGAAAAAAATAACTACCCACTAAGGAGCATCTAGGAAACAGAATATGGCTTATGAATCCAGGTATGGGTTACACTTAGATTTACACACACACACACACACACACACACACACACACACACACACATTAATATATTCAGCTGGTTTTGGAGTTGGACAATGGCTCCATACTTCTCTAAATCCAAGCTTGTTGTTAAAAGGAACATTCAGAGTTTCTATTGTATATCAAGAGCAATCTGGTATGGGACAGAAGAAAGATTTTAGAAAAAAAATTACTTTCTCCATGTTTATTTTGTCTATATCATATTCTTCATTGAATGTATGTTTATATAAATGATGTTTAAGTTTTTCATGATGAACATAGATTTTCCTACAGATTCTTTTCCTCCAGTAATCTTTGAAGTTTCCAGAAAGAAGATGGGGCCCCACAGCAACAACTCCACCTAGTTGAGATGACATCATGATGCTGACAGTGCTATAATAAGACCACTCTTTGGGGACGGTACCAGATGCTGAAATGGTGCACCTTCTCATGACATTCTGTCCAGAACTCCAAATAAGAACTTTGAAAATAGCTGCAAGGGGACCTGACAGTCTGCCAGAGGATCCATCATTCTTTGGGGTGAGTGAGGAGTGAGTGCCCGAACCGCGGCAGCTGCCCGGAGAGGGACCACCGACACTCCACAACTCCCCCTGCCACCAGCACACTTCCTGCTCTTCCTGCAGGGGTTATTCTCCCTGGATACCGCCTCTCTCTCCCTGTCCCTTCCCAGCTTGCACCCAGAATCCTCCCCCCTCCCCCTGCCTCATCCTCCCGTCTTTGGGGCCACAAAATCCCACAGCTCAGCCTGTTTGGGCTCTGGGGACCTGGAATTGAGTGCACCCAGGCCCGTGGGAGGTCCCCTCCTACATTGGCCTGCCTGGGGCAGTGTAGGCCTTTGTCTGAGAGCTGCTTGGCCTGTAAGGGGACCTGACAGTCTGCCAGAGGATCCATCATTCTTTGGGACACTGCAGTCCTGATGACGACTTCTGGAGATGCACTTTCATACCTCGCTGACCTCTCAACACAGTAGCACCAGTGATATTTTCTTAGTTGTTCTCAGGTGTCCTGCTCCAGTTCGAAGGCCATCTACCCAAAGGGGTCAGACTCTGGCCTCCAGGCAGGTCTGAGGATTCCTGCGGAGGGGTGCAGGCTCCTTCAGATTGTGCTGCCAGGTTCGCTGTGTGGTATTCCACCAGTTCAGTTCCACCTGAACTGGTGTCCTGCTCCTGTTCTAAGGCCATCCACCCAGAGGAATCAGACTCTGGCCTCCAGGCAGGTCTGGGGATTCCTGCAAGGGAGTGCGGGCTTCTTCAGATTGTGACGCAAGGAATAGGTCCTCCTCTGACACAGGGGAGATCCAACCAGTTTCAGTTACAGCAAAGATTGGTCTAGGACACCAAACGCCTCCGGGCTCCTTTTGAAGGAAGAGATGGGCAGGCGCCAATGCAGGAGCTCCTCCAACAACATGAAAGGCAACATGACATCACCACAATCCAGACATGCCGAAACAACAAGAATTGAACACCCTACCCCAGAAGATATAGAAGAATCCTACCTTAAACAGTACTTTATGAAAATAATAGAGGACCTTAAACAGGAGGTAAGAAACTGCCATAAAGAAATGGAGTTGACAAACAAAAAGGTAGACGAAATAAATAAATCTCTCAAAGATACCCAAGAAAAACAAGAAAAACAAGAAAAAGCAATCAAACAGGTAAGGGAAACAGTACAAGACCTGATAAATGAAATGGAGGTATTGAAGAAAACACAATCTGAGGGACGACTGGAAATGGAAACTCTGAGTAAACGAACAGAAACTTCAGAGACAAGTATTTCCAACTGAATACAAGAGATGGAAGAAAGAATCTCGGACTCTGAAGATACTATAGAGGAAATAAACTCACAGATTAAAGAACTAAACAAATCTAACAAATTCTTAACACAAAACATTCAGGAAATCTGGGACACCATGAAAAGACCAAACCTAAGAATAATTGGGGTAGAAGAAGGAGAAGAATTACAACTCAAAGGCCCAGAAAACATATTCAACAAAATTATAGAAGAAAACTTCCCCAACCTAAAGAAGGATGTTCCTATGAAGGTACAAGAAGCCTACAGAACACCAAATAGACTGGATCAAAAGAAAGCATCCCCACGCCATATAATAATCAAAACACAAAACATACAGAATAAAGAACAGATATTAAGAGCTGCAAAGGAAAAAGGTCAAGTAACATATAAAGGGAAACCTATCAGAATTACACCTGATTTCTCAATGGAAACCATGAAAGCCAGAAGAGCTTGGATAGATGTGCTACAGACACTAAGGGAACATGGATGCAAGCCTAGACTATTATACCCAGCAAAGCTTGCATTCACCACTGATGGAGAAAACAAGATATTCCAGGACAAAAACAGATTTAAACAATACGCAGCCACACATCCAGCCTTGCAGAAAGTAATAGAAGGAAAATCACAAACCAAGGAGTCCAACAACACCCACAATAACTCAGGCATCTAGCGACCCTTCACCAGCACAACTAGAAGAAGGGAAACACACAAACTCTACTACTAAAAATGACTGAAGTTAACAACCACTGGTCATTAATATCACTTAATATCAATGGACTCAATTCACCTATAAAAAGGCACAGGCTAAGAGACTGGATACGAAAACAGAATCCAACATTTTGCTGTTTACAAGAAACACACCTCAACCACAAAGACAGACACCTACTCAGAGTAAAGGGTTGGGAAAAGGTTTATCAAGCAAATGGCCCTAAGAAACAAGCGGGTGTGGCCATACTAATTTCCAACAAAGTTGACTTCAAACTAAAATCAATCAGAAGAGATGGAAAGGGACACTTTATACTCATAACAGGAAAAATCCATCAGAATGAAGTCTCAATCCTGAATATCTATGCCCCTAATATAAAAGCTCCCACTTATGTAAAAGAAACACTTCTAGAACTCAAGGCAGCCATCAAACCACACACACTAATAGTTGGAGACTTCAACACTCCTCTCTCACCAATGGACAGGTCAATCAGACAGAAACCTAACAGAGAATTGAAAGACTTAATGGAGGTAATGAACCAAATGGACTTAACAGACATCTATAGAACATTCCACCCAAATAGGAAAGAATATACCTTCTTCTCTGCGGCTCATGGAACCTTTTCGAAAATTGACCATATACTTGGTAACAAAGCAAACTTCCACAGTTACAAAAAAATATTAGTAACCACCTGTGTCTTATCGGATCACCATGGATTAAAATTAGAATTCAACAACAATGCTACCCCCAGAAAGCCCACAAACTCATGGAAACTGAACAGTCAACTACTGACCCACACCTGGGTCAAGGAAGAAATAAAGAAAGAAATTAAAGTCTTTCTTGAATTTAATGAAAACAAAGACACAACATACTCAAACCTATGGGATACAATGAAAGCAGCGCTAAGAGGAAAGTTCATAGCACTAAGTGCCCACTTAAAGAAAACGGAGAAAGCACTCATTGGTGACTTAACAGCACACCTGAAAGCTCTGGAAAAAAAAGAAGCAGACTCACCTAGGAGACGTAGAAGACTGGAAATAATCAAACTGAGGGCAGAAATCAACAAAATAGAAACACAGAAAACAATCCAAAGAATCAATGAAACAAGAAGCTGGTTCTTGGAGAAAATCAACAAGATTGACAAACCCTTAGCCAAACTAATCAAACGGCAGAGGGAGAACACGCAAATTATTAAGATCAGAAATGAAAAGGGGGACATAACCACAGACACAGAGGAAATTCAGAGAATCATTAGATCTTACTACAAAAGCCTGTATGCCACAAAATTGGAAAATGTAAAAGAAATGGACAGTTTTTTAGATAAATACCATATACCAAAGTTAAACCAGGACCAGGTAAATGCTCTAAATCGTCCTGTTAGTCACGAAGAATTAGAAACTGTTATCAGAATCCTCCCTACCAAAAAGAGCCCAGGACCAGATGGTTTCAATGCGGAATTCTACCAGAACTTCCAAGAAGACCTAATACCTATACTCCTTAAGGTATTTCATAATATAGAAACACAAGAGTCACTGCCAAATTCCTTCTGTGAAGCTACAGTTACCCTGATACCTAAACCACACAAAGACTCAACCAAGAAAGAGAATTACAGGCCAATCTCACTCATGAACATTGACGCAAAAATTCTCAATGAAATACTGGCAAACCGAATCCAAGAACACATTAGAAAAATTATCCATTACGATCAAGTAGGCTTCATCCCAGAGATGCAGGGCTGGTTCAACATACGAAAATCTATCAATGTAATCCATCATATAAATAAACTGAAGGAAAAAAACCATATGGTCATCTCATTAGATGCTGAAAAAGCATTTGACAAAATTCAGCACCCTTTTATGATAAAAGTTTTGGAGAGATTAGGGATACAAGGGTCATTCCTAAATATAATAAAAGCTATTTACAGCAAGCCGACAGCTAACATCAAATTACACGGAGAGAAACTCAAGGCTATCCCACTAAATTCAGGAACACGACAAGGCTGTCCACTCTCTCCTTATCTCTTCAATATAGTGCTTGAAGTTCTAGCAATAGCAATAAGACAACATAAGGGAATCAAGGGGATTCAATTTGGAAAGGAAGAAGTTAAACTTTCATTATTTGCAGATGATATGATAGTATACATAAGCGACCCCAAAAACTCCACCAAAGAACTCCTACAGCTGATAAACTCCTTCAGTAACGTGGCAGGTTACAAGATCAACTCCAAAAAATCAGTCGCCCTCCTATACACAAAGGATAAGGAAGCAGAGAGGGAAATCAGAGAAGTATCACCTTTCACAATAGCCACAAATAGCATAAGATATCTGGGAGTATCTCTAACCAAGGAAGTGAAGGATTTATTTGACAAGAACTTTAAGTCTTTGAAGAAAGAAATTGAAGAGGATACCAGAAAATGGAAGGATCTCTCCTGCTCGTGGATTGGGAGGATCAACGTAGTAAAAATGGCAATTCTACCAAAAGCAATCTATAGATTCAATGCAATCCCAATCAAGGTCCCATTAAAATTCTTCACAGAGATTGAGAGGACAATAATCAACTTTATATGGAAAAACAAGAAACCCAGGATAGCCAAAAAAATCTTATACAATAAAGGTACTTCTGGAGGCATTACCATCCCTGACTTCAAACTCTATTACAAAGCTACAGTACTAAAAACAGCTTGGTATTGGCATAAAAACAGAGAAGTTGACCAATGGAATCGTATAGAAGACCCGGATCTTAAACCACAAACCTACGAACACCTGATTTTTGATAAAGGAGCCAAAAGTACACAATGGAAGAAGGAGGGCATCTTCAACAAATGGTGCTGGCATAACTGGATGTCAACCTGTAGAAGAATGAAAGTAGATCCATATCTATCACCATGCACAAAACTCAAGTCCAAATGGATTAAAGACCTCAATATTAATCTGAACACATTGAGCTTGATAGAGGAGAAAGTGGGAAGTACTCTACAACAAATGGGCACAGGGAACCGTTTCCTGCGCATAACCCCAGCTGCACAGACATTGAGGGCAACATTGAATAAATGGGACCTCCTGAAGTTGAGCAGCTTCTGTAAAGCAAAGGACATTGTCACTAAGACACAAAGGCAGCCTACTGACTGGGAAAGATCTTCACCAACCCTGCAACTGACAAAGGTCTGATCTCTAAAATATATAAGGAACTCAAGAGACTAGACGGTAAAATGCCAATTAACCCAATTAAAAAATGGGGCGGTGAACTGAACAGAGAATTCTCAACAGAAGAAGTTCGAATGGCCAAAAGACACTTAAGGTCATGCTCAACCTCCCTAGCTATCAGGGAAATGCAAATCAAAACAACTTTGAGAAATCATCTTACACCTGTCAGATTGGCTAAAATCCAAAACACCAATAATAACCTTTGCTGGAGAGGTTGTGGGGTAAGGGGTATACTCATCCATTGCTGGTGGGAATGCACACTTGTGCAACCACTTTGGAAAGCAGTGTGGCGGTTTCTCAGGAAATTCGGGATCAACCTACCCCAGGACCCAGCAATTCCACTATTGGGAATCTACCCAAGAGATGCCCAATCATACAACAAAAGCATATGCTCATCTATGTTCATAGCAGCATTATTTGTAATAGCCAGATCCTGGAAACAACCTAGATGCCCTTCAGTGGAAGAATGGATGAAGAAACTGTGGAATATATACATGCTAGAATACTACTCAGCGGTAAAAAACAATGACATCTTGAATTTTGCAGGCAAATGGATGGAAATAGAAAACACTATTCTGAGTGAGGTAACCCAGACCCAAAAAGATGAACATGGGATGTACTCACTCATAATCGGTTTCTAGCCATAATTAAAGGACATCGAGCCTATAAATTTGGGATCCTTGAGAAGATAATAAGAAGGTGAACTCCCAAAAAAAGATATAGTAATCCTCCTGGATATTGGAAGTAGACACGATCGCCAGGCAAAATTGGGAACTTGAGGGTTGGGCGAGACTGGGCCAAGGGAAGATGGGGAGAGAAAAATGTGAAGGGGAGAACGGGGGGAGCTCGGAGGAATGGGGTGCTTGGGATATAGGAAGGGTGGATATGGGAGCAGGGAAGCATATATCTTAATTTAAGGAGCTACCTGAGGGTTGTCAAGTGACTTGACCCTAGAGGGGTTCCCAGGTTTCCCGGGAGACGCCCCCAGTTAGTTCCTTGGGCAGCTGAGGAGAGGGAGCCTGAAAAGGCCAGTTCCTATAGCCATACTGATGAATTTCTTGCATATCACCATAGAACCTCCACCTGACGATAGATGAAGAAAATGACAGAGCCCCACATTGGAGCACAGGACTGAGCTCCCAAGGTCCTGATGAGGAGCAGAAGGAGGGAGAACATGAGAAAGAAAGTCAGGACCGTGAGGGAACCTCCAGCTGGCGACAGATGGGGAAGGTGACTGAGCCCCACATTGGAGCACTGGACTGAGCTCCCAAGGTCCTGATGAGGAGCAGAAGGAGCGAGAACATGAGGGAGAAAGTCAGGAACGTGAGGGGTGCGTTCACTCATGGAGACGGTGGGACAGAACTAAAGGGAGATCACCAACTCCAGTTGGAATGGGACTGATGGATCATGCGACCAAACCCGTCTCTCTGAATGTGGCCAACAGCGGGGGCTGACTGAGAAGCAAAGGACATTGGCGCTGGGCTCTGATTCTTCTGCATGGACGGGCTCTGTGGGAGCCTTCTCAGCTTGGTCGATCACCTTCCTGGACCTGGGGGGAGTTGGGAGGACCTTGTCTTAGCATAGAGTGGGGAACCCTGATGGCTCCTTGGCCTTGAGAGGGAGGGAGGGGAGGTATGGGTGGAGGGAAGGGGAGGGAAGGGGGAGAAGGAGGGGAGGGAAGGGGGAGGAGGAGCGGAGGGAGGGGGGAGGAGGAGGGAAGGAGATGGAAATTTTTAAATATAAAAAAAAACCATGAGGAAAAAAAATAATAAATAAATAAATAAATAAAAATAGTCAATGTTTTAATAGATATTTCACCTTAAGTATTTAGAGTCTAATTTCTTTAGGCAACCTTGGTGTGAAAGCAGAAATGGGATTGTTTATGAATTATGAGCCCCTGTGGATATTTTATGCCAAGAATTGTCAACATACATTTTCATCACTGAATTAAAGATTTACAATAAAGTAAAAAAATAAAAAGAACTTTGAAAATAAAAAAACAACCAAAAAACCCAATCTATAAACTGCTCAGAAATTGTTTGCAACTATACTAGACAGTAATTTTGAAACTTAACCATCACTTTAATTTTGCAGGATCCCATTAAAGAGAACATCACCCCCATGAGAGTCGGAAGCAATTCTAGAAGACGATGCCCCCATCCCATAAGAGTTTGTTGATAGGGTTAGAATCACTGTTTAGGGTTTCTTCTTTTATTACTTGTACTAGCTAGAGGGTTTGGATAAAAACTATGTTTGTTCAAAAAAAGGGGGGATAGTAATAGTGGTAATAGAGTGAATACTTGTGAGCTATTATTTATGGATAATTTACATTGGTATATTTTTTGTATATTGATACAAGTTTAAATTATATTTGTTACGTTTGTTTACATTTATAAACCTATGCAAAGTTATTTTGTCAGATTGTATATATGCATGTTTCTACCTCGGTTTAGGACATGTTGTATATTAATACAACTTTTAGGATATATTTTCATATTGCATTATATATTACTACTACCTCTGATCAAAATACTTATATATTGTTTACATTGTGAGGCCACTGTCCTCATTTGTTACACATTTATTTACAGATTACTTAATATTCTAACATGAAATTTTAGTCTTTAAGTTACACATGTATTAATTATTATAGGTCAATATTGTTCATGTTTGTTGTACATACATTCAGATCAATTGGGTTCTTTAGATATATAGAAATTGTATTCCATCTAGATAGGGAGTCTTCAACCACTTCAAGGATCTGTAGAACATGGCATTTAAATAAGTTTGTGTTTTGTAGACATGAGATATGATTGCTTCTGACAACACCAATCTATTCCTGAGAGAATGTTGAACACTGAAGACACTCCATTTGGAGCTTGTCTTCTTGGCAAGACTGGCCTTTGGCAAGGAACTGCCCATGCCTCAACCACTGACAAGTTACATAGTATCTGGAAATGGATAAGAAAAACTGTCAAATCTTGCCAAGACAGGGTAAGACAGTTTTGAAAAATTTTCCTGCCTCTGAAAATGGTCTGTCAGTTACGCTAGGTCTTAGCCAAAGTTGGTTGCTTCAACGTTGCAAAATGAGACTTTGGGTGATTGCTCACATAGCTAATTGTCTCTGTCATATATTGCTCACTTTGGAAACTCTTAATTGCACTTCCTGCCTGCTCAAGTAATATTATCTCCCTCCTCAGGCCTTTGATGGGGTTGAAGATTAGATAGTCATAGGTACTGTATTCTTATGATCCAGCCAAGCCATTTCCTATATAAGACTTAGACTCCATAGGATAGAATGTTTATTAAAACATTTAGCATATGTTCCTTGCTTAAAATTGTTTATGCTGGTTGTAATTCTAATTACACTTGATACCTGTTCATAATGTGTATAATGTATATAGTTTTGTATCGGGTTTGGAACTCACTTATTTAAACAAAAGGGGGAGGTGCTGTGGGAGAATATTCTGTTCCTTCAGCCAATAGCCTTTAAGACACCAACCTACTTGGGCATGTTCTCTTTTGCTTTAAAAAGCAACGGTAGCTGATCATTCACTCTCTTGCTTCTGGCTCCCACTTCTGGCTGCTAGACTCTGCTCCTGGTCATGCAGAGGGGAGTTGTCTAGGACAGTGATATGTAAGTTTTACCCCTTAAATAAATAACCCTGTTATTAATCATAATTCCAAAGTGGTATGGGATTGTTTTGTGACTTATGCCTTCACAGCATCACTGAAAACCTGTGGCTCCTTCCACCTTTCCCAGCATCACTCAGCACCTGTGGCTCCTCCCACCTTTCCCAGCATCACTCAGCACCTGTGGCTCCTCCCACCTTTCCCAGCATCACTCAGCACCTGTGGCTCCTCCCAGCCCTCCCAGCATCACTCAGGTCCTGTGGCTCCTCCCAGCTCCCCAGCATCACTCAGCAACTGTGGCTCCTCCCACCTTTCCCAGCATCACTCAGGTCCTGTGGCTCCTCCCAGCTCCCCAGCATCACTCAGCACCTGTGGCTCCTCCCACCTTTCCCAGCATCACTCTGTGCCTGTGGCTCCTCCCCGCCCTCCCAGCATCACTGAGGACCTGTGGCTCCTCCCAGTTCTCCCAGCATCACTCAGGACTGGTGCAGGAAAATTGTCTGTAATCTGTCAATCATGTTTTAAATAAACGCTGATTGGCCAGGCAGGAGGTAAAGGTGAGAAAACCAGACAGGAAGTAGAAATGATGTAATGAGAACAGGAGAACTCTGGGAAGGAGGAAGTTGATTCCTCCCACTCCTGCCCAGACAACCAAAGCAGCAGGATGTGATCTGCCTCACTGAAAAAGGTACTGAGCCACATGGCTAACATAGATCAGAAAAATGGGTTAATCAAGATGTGAGAGTTAGCCAGTAAGAGGCTAGAGCTAATTGGCCAATCAGCTTTATAACTTATAGAGATCTCTATGTTATTTCTTTGGGGCTTGCCGGCTGTGGGATACTGGGCAGGACAGAAACTCCAACAAGCAGGCCTGGCCCCTTCATGTTACACAGGACCTGTGGCTCCTCCCAGCTCTCCCAGCATCACTCTGTGCCTGTGGCTCCTCCCAGAACTTCTCACCCTGCCCCCTACTCTGAACCTCCCAGGGGCGGCAGACTCCCTACTCTATCCCATGGCCTGATTCCTATATAATATAGCCATTTTTGACTAAGCTGGTCTCTTGGCCTCTGGGCCTGGGACTATCCCTTGGTTGTGGCTCCTCTTTTGCTTCTCTTCCCCTCTCTCTCCTCTCATGGTCCAGTTTAGTTTGCCAGCCATATTCAGCCTTAACTCTTCCTTCCGCCAGCTTTTTCTCTTACAGCTACAATAAAGATCTTCCCCACACTTTAGGAGTACTCATGTCCTTTTTTATTTCATTTTTCCATCTACATACAAATAACATTATATAGACTAAGTGGGCTATATTTATATATTTATGGATACACACAAGTGCTAAAGAAAAAGAGGTCATGAATTTGAAAGAAAGGTATATGGGATGGTTTGGAGGGAGAAAAAGGAAGGGCGAATTGATGTACTTACATTATATTATATAACCATGAAAATTATTTTAAAACAATGCATATAACTGACATTTCAGCACACCCTCCAATCTCAGCTTTCAGAAGGCAGAGGCAGATAGATTTCTATGAGTTCCATGCCAGCCAAGACTGTATAGCAAAACCCTGTCTCAAAAAAATAAAAAGATATAAAGAAAAACAACAAAGCATCTAGAACCCAGGTGTGATGGTATATGCCTGTAATCTCAGCACTTAAGAAGCAAAGGAAGGAGGATCACAAGTTCAAGACCAGCCTGGTCTACATATTGAGTTTCATGCCACCCAGGACTACACAGCAAGACTGCCACAAATACAGAACACCTAGCTTAAAGGGCTAGTTTTAAGGCTTTTCTTGGGGCTGGAGAGATGGTTCGATAGTCAAGAGTGTTTACTGTACTTTCAGAGGATCCAAGTTTGATTCCCAGCACCCACATAGTGGATTACAACCACTTGCATAACTCAGGATCCAGGGAATCTAACATCATTTTCTGGCCTCTATAGCCTCCTGTATGTAGGTGGTGGCCATAAACTCATACACTCATAGACACGCATGCATGCACACACACACACACACACACACACACACACACATCAAATATACCCAAGAAAAAGAACTTTCTGGATTTAATTTTACATTAGTAGAGAATCTGGGACAGAAATGTAAAAGAATGATCTCTCAGAATGAATCCATCGACACCATGAGAACGGATATTGAAAGTTCAGAGAACACCATGAAGGGAGTCTGTGTGAGACTGAGTGTGCTTCACCTACACAACCATGAGGGATCTGCAGAGTTGCTCCAGTAGCAGTGCTTTAGGAAGTTAGGTCTTTGGTCAATTGCTCGTGGGGCAGAATCAAAAAAAATAAATGACAAGAGAAACTTGCGTCTAGGGGTCAAGGTTAGGCTGATGGTAGAGGTTAGGGTGAGCCATTCTAACTGGGGCAGAACGGTGAGCAAGGAGAGGCGTAGGGGAATGGGCTGCTCCCAGAGCTGCAGACAACCTAGAGCTGAAGACCCAGAGCTGCAGACCCAGAGCTGCAGAACTGTCCCCGATTGTTTCCCAGCTTCTCAAATTCTGGTTCATGAATCCTACCAGCAATGCCTGGAAGTGTATCATAAATGCACACTCTTTAGACATACTCTGGATAACAAAACACAGCTCAGACAGAAGCCCAGCAGCCCGTGTTTTAATAAGCCTTCAGAGGGCCATCCTTGGGATCCCTGCTGTGAGAGCCAACTGGAAAGCAAGGTTGAGTGATACACTGAGACTTTGGAGAGTAAATTATTAAGCCATCTGTGTACTGAGCTGTTCAGTCTGCTGTCGAGAACAACCTCACTGTGCTTCAGAAATAGTAATTCTCTTGCGGTTCTGGAGCTCACAAATCTGAATGTCAACGTGTTGCTGGCCTGGCTCCTTCTGCAGGCTCTCAAGTCCATTTTCCTGTTGCCTTAGTTTCCCAGGCTGTCCTTATGCCTTGGTTCATGAATCTTTGTCTTCGGCAGCAGGTAGCACCTCTAACTTTCTTATCACCTGTGTCTCCTCCACAGGTCTACTGCTTCCCACTTACAAGGGCCTGGTCAGGATAATTTCCCCATCTTAAAGTCCTTCATCATCAGTGACTCCCCCATGAAAGGTAACAGAAGTTAACTCTGAGGCAGGGTGTGGACATCTTTGCAAGGCTGCTATTCTGGTCACTACAGGAAGTAATGGGAGCAGTCTATGGGAAAGATGATGTGCACACTTCACCTGCTTGTGTTCATGCAAATAAACTCCATGTTAGTTAGCTTTGCGTTGCTGTGAGACACGCAAGATTAACTTGGCTCATGTTTCCAGTCCAGGGCACCTGGTTTTGTTGCTTTGGGCCTGTGTTGAAAGCTGCTTACCTCACAGAGGGCTAGAGATAGACAGAAAGCACCTTGGCCCCAACAGACTCTTCAGGGATATGTCCCCAGTGACTGACTTCTTCCCTCATGCCCCTCCTCCTTTGTTTCCACCACTTTTCAAACGTTACTTTTCATATTATTTGAGCTTTGCCCCCAAGCAAATCAATGAGCTCTTGTGCAATGTGAATACACACACAATGGAAAATAGCGGGAGCGAGACTGTGCCCTGTTGTGTGTCATCATGTCATGTCAGCGAGTGATCCCCTGGCTCCCTAGAGTGCTAGAAGCTATATATACTAGGAGCAAAAAAAGCATTTTAGTGTGACTCAGGTAGTAAGGCAAGAAGAAACAGGACTTGTTCTGGATAAGAATGAGCAAGTCAACAGATGAGGGGCTAAACTCAACCTCTGGAAAAGTATTAAAGTAAGCATGTAACAGACTGTGAGCACAATTACATGATGCTTTCTTAAATAAGAATAAGGAAGAGGACTATATGGTTCACACAAATTAAAGGATGTCACACACACTGCAATGCTGATTGTTGTTGAACATTAAACCATAAGTAAGGTGTAGGAGAACCTAGGCTGCATCAGGCCACAGAAACCTTGCATGCAGCTGAAGCAACAGTTGTGTAGTATGTAGGATGTATATATGTAGTATGTAGTATGCAGTTGTGTGGTATGTAGGATGTTTTCTCCATTTGTTATGTTCCATAAAACATTTTCCATCTCCTCATTCCATCTTCCTGCCTGATTTACAGTGCAGTCCAGCAGCCAGAGGTATCTTAGGGTCATTTACGCATGCTCTGTAGCCCCTCGGTGGCTCTTCATGTATCATGTTTCCATTCTGTATCTTGTATTCATGGGAAACTTCACCTTGACCAGCTATTATTCCTGACAGGGCAGAGAGCCAAGTGTGAGAATGCTTTCCAGCCTTCATTTGCAAGTCTGTGATTACTGTCCATTCGGCTCAATCTGGCCTTTTCAGAGGCAGCAGGGCTCAAACTGGCAGAATAATCACTATGGACATAATACATAATTATGCCTGGCCTTTGTCTGAGCGAGGATTAGGGAGATAAATCAAGACATGGGCTTGGACCTCAAGAAACAGCCACACAGAGACCACTGACAAACAAACCTAGAAGTGTAGGCTCTACAACAAAGGTATAACAAGTGGCCAAGGAAAGACACATGTAGAAGTAATGGATTCTGGGAAATTCACAGAACGCAAGAGAAATGCTGTTTAAATTGAGGTATCTTAGATATACAAGATTTTGCATTAGAGAATAACCACCTAGTCCAAGGCACAGAAAGAGTATGAAGTATATAGACAACCTGAAAGAACAAGCCAAAGTATCAGGATGGGACACATTTTCTGCTTGGGAGAGCAGTATTCAGGCAGAGAAGGCAGGCCTGGCTTACCAAAGCCCTTGCTGGGAAGGTGTGTACCAGGCTTTCTATAGGCCATAGAGACCTTGTAGGAATTTGTGTTCCTAGATCAGGTTTCTGTTAGGAGCACAACATCATAGGTACTATGGAGCCCTTGGTGAGCTCAGCAGGCTTTTCAGGCAGTTCTTCTGCAGAGGGCCTTCAACACACACTACACAACATGGCCTCATGCTTGGCTGCTATTCTCTCCCCCATCTGGGTTCCTCAGGCCTAGTAAGCTGTACATTCTTATTCTTCTACTACACAGAACAGCTCTCCACCCCATTAACTCTTGAGCCTGGTCCATGCTCGAACCTGCATGTTCTGTGTTAAATAATTATGAAAATATTCTTTTGGACAGAGGCCTTGCTAGGAAGTTATTTTATCCTTTAAGCAGATATGAGAGGTGGCACCGTCTTGTCACCTCGCTCACATCCGAGTACAACACCAGCAATGCTCAGAACTTTCTACATAATAGGAATTGTCTATAAAAGATAACTGTGCTTGAGAAATTCGATATTCCACAAATCATTTCACCATTCAACATCCAAAGCAGGAATAACTATGAACACTTCGTTAAACCTGTTTTTGTAAAAAATGGTTTATTTGTTATAAAACATTAAATACTAAAGCTAAAAACATATAAATTCAGGTCAGGCTATATTAAAATACATACATACCCTTTGCAAAATCTGATTAAAAGTTGAATTAAACAAGATGCTTTAAATAAAATAATTATTGAAGACATATTAAACCTAATTGGTTATGTCAGTGTAGTATCATCTGTAAAATTACAGTTGAAAATTTGGCCATCTTGGAAGTCAAATCCATCTGATTCCTCAGTCTTCCAGGATCATAAGGAAGCCCCAGTATGGCTTGCACGGGGGTGGGCATCTGTCACCAGCCAGTGCTCTCTATTAGAATCTAGTCCCCTGTAGTAGAACAGGGAGGATGTAGCCAGCAGCATACAACGGATGCTTAATATGATGCAAACCTGGTCCTGAAAGAAGGGGCCTTATTTCTACTACACAGTATCCTCTAACTAAAATGCGTGGTAAATATATTGAAGCAGAAAATTTTCATACAGCCATCTAGAAATAATCTTTTGATTGGAAAACAACCCTGAAAGCCAGCATGAATTTAGCCATGATCATTTTAAGTATTTGAACCTTCTCGTTACTTTCAATTGGGTGAATTCCATAGTACTGCGGGGTCTGTATTCAAATGTGCTTAAGAATTCACTTCTTTTCTGCCCCAGTCACTGTCACAGGTAGTGGGAAAACCTCCAGAATAAACACTCGAGACCTCCCGTTTCCAAACTCAGCTCCTACTCAGGAGAGCACCCTATATATGCGTTCAGGTATCAAAGGGCTACCATTGGATCTACAATCGCAAAGGACCTTCTCGGTACCACTACATTAACTGTTCTTTACAATGCTAAGCCAACAAGTGGGACTTGCCAATAGTTGTGTAACTTAAAATGCAAAAACCAAAATGCATTCCAATAATCTTCATTGACACAACACAATTAAAATGAGCTCTCTCTGGGGTCTAGCTCCAGGAGCTCTTTCCCTTTACTCTGACAGTATTTGTGAGCATAAGAGGGTTTTCTGGATGCCACCCTAACACTACAGGGTGACACTGCTGAATGAAACTTTTGAAAAGTCGGAAAAATACTAAAATCACTGGAAATTGGGACAACAGATCCCAGTACTAAATTATAGATGCCATGATGCTAGCACTGCACAGCAATCTGTATTTTCCATGTCCAAGCTGTGCGCATCTTGCAGAATCTGACTTACATCCTTTTTTTAAAAAAACCTTCTTAGGTGGCTTTGCTATTTCATACCAGATGGCCTTTCAGTCCCTGGAAAGAACTCAATTCAAGCCACTGGCATCCTAATCTTAACAGATACATTTAAAAGAAAGAATATTTCTGCTTTTGTACCCAAGTCTCTAGAAGGCATTTTTTTTTCTGTGATTATCTCTAAAACTTTATTTAGTTAGGCTACTCACTCACTCTTATCAACTTCCTGGCTTTACATTTTGATCAAGAAAGTATTGTTCTGGGATAGAGCTAGAAGTGGGCTACTGTCCCAAAGTCAGCCCAAAGCATTTCTTACTGCCAGAAGAGGTCACTGTGGAGGCACTAGGCGGAACAAGCTTCCCCAAAGGTGGGCATCTCCCCTCTGCTCTCCCAGCATCCACAACTCCTCTGCTGTGCACTCTTTGGCGTCAGGTTTGAATAAGAAAAAAAAAGCATTTTAATTACCTCATCTAGCCTTGATGCAGGCAAGGAGCCCAGTCCTGCCTCAACTAGATGGCCATGCTATCTTTGTTCAAGCCCACGGGAGGCCTGCCCCTTTCTGAAGGGAGACAGAGGAGTGGATAGGGAGGGGAGTAGATGGGAGTTGAGGGAGGGAGCAGGAGGTTAGGAAGGAGAGGAAAATGTGGTTGATATGTAAAATAAGTGAAAAAATTAAATTAAATAAAATTTTTTTAAAAAAAAGGCATTTTTCAGCCAGGCATGGTGGCATATGCTTTTAATCCCAGCACTCCAAAGGCAGAGGCAGGCAGATTTCTGTAGGTTCAAGGCCAGCCTAGTCTACAAAGCAAGTTCCAGGATAGCCAGGACTGTTACACAGAGAAACCCTGTCTGGAGAGAAAGAGGGGGGAGAGAGAGGGGAGAGAGAGAGAGAGAGAGAGAGAGAGAGAGAGAGAGAGAGAGAGAGAGAGAGAGAGAGAGAGAGAGAGAGAGAGAGAGAGAGAGAAATTTTGGGGAGCCAGTGCAAAGTGAAAACATGGAACCCTTCTTTTAAACATTTTTAGGAATTTAACAATGTACTAGCAGAGCCCTAAACAAGTGCCAGGCCTTTCTAAGTGTGGGAGCTGCAGAATCCTGAAGGTTACCCAGCAGTAACTGCTAGCCCTGACTGGGTTTGTGGTCGACTGGCAAACAGATGTGGGTGCATGGACCAGACGGGCCGCAGCTGTTCTTCATTATATCGATTCAAACTGGAACCAGCTGGTGTGTGACTGACAGATGGCAAATTCCTATTCCTACACCTTCACGCTGCACTGGACAGCGCTCCCCCAAATTCACAGTTACACTTGGCTGTTAAATGGCCCTTATTTTAGCAGAGCAATCAGTCAGACATGATGAAATTTTTGTATTTATCCTAGATGATATTTTTAAAATTAAACATCTCCTAATGAGGAGAGGTTTAATGCTATCAAAGCAACGGGGCAACCTAAAGAAGACACTGTCCAGGAGTTTTATATCCTGGGCGAAGCATTAAAGTCTGTGCTCCCTTTTAAGACCTGTGCAGCTCTTCAAAGCTAGCTAATAAGAAGCTATATGGTGTTTTTAAAATACCATACTGAATCAATTACAAGAATTTTACTTGAACCCAGAGGTACCCATTCTTCGTAACAGTAAAAAAGTGTCTATACACAAAAGGTCAGGTCACATGACTAAACAGCGACACTTCCGGGAGTGGATATACTTCCTGTACTCTGCCAACTGCTTCAAGTATATGTTTGATGGCCATCTGTGCTTTTCAACAAAACTTCGTTCTTCCACTGAAATTTTAAGGGGAAAAAAGTTAATTACATATATTTTATTTTTGTCAAGATGAAATACAAACATTTGATTGTTACATGACAGAGGAGTTTAGTCTCTTATATCCTTCACCCTTCCCATAGCCTTCCAGAATGGTTCAGAATCTGGATAAAAGCAGCCATCAGGATTTATAGCACTATAAATCAATGCTGTCAATGCTGACATGCACTGCTCCAGCAGGTGGTATTTGACTGCTTCCCTTTTCTCTTTCAATACAACCTTTGCTTTCACTGGAGATAACAAATCCATTTTCCTTTGTGGATAAGCTGACCTTTCACACTCTATAAACTCATCCTGACTCTTCCCTTCCAGTGCAGGCACCAGCTAATCTACTCATTCCCCTTGGGATTCACTACTCTGGAGTCTACCGCACTGCGAGTTCCTGGTCTTCCGGCTTGCTCCTCTAGCCTCCCTGCACACCGTGCACTCTGGACCCACTTCCACAGAAACCTGACTTCAGTCCAGGCCCACACCCTACACTCAGCTCCACCCAGAGTCTACAAATCTATGACTTGCTGGGCTTGAATTTCTGAGCTTCCCATTTCCTATAAACGTTGGCTCCACTGGTAGGGAGCCGCCTACCAAAGCTCTTAGTCAGCATTTATGAATTTCACTGTTGAGACCCCTGGCTTCATCCTGCCTCAGGCATACCTAGGACTTTAAACATATATGGGTCTGGGAATCCCTCCCTTCCGTTCGCATTTCCACTTCTTTCTACTTAGTTTGATTCCTCCACCAGCTGTTCAGCTTCATGGACACATGGATTAACAACGACCTAGTTATACGATCTAAATGACAGTAAAAAGGCTGCCTGCCCAGGGGAGTCAGTTCATTGTCTCATGAGGAAGCAAAGGTGAATGACGTGGCCTTGTAATGACAGAACTCCAAACAGCGAGTGGTGGCATACGCCTTTAATCCCAGCACTTGGGGAGAATTGGCAGGCAGTTTTTGTGAGTTCCAAGCCAACCTGGTTAACATGGTGAGTTCCAGGACAGCCATGGCTACAGAGTGAGACCCTTTCTCAAACACAAACAAACTCAAAATCAAAACAACAAAAATAGAACCCCAGAAAAAAAGTGATTGCAGATGAGCTTTGGCAGCCAGTAAAAACAGCACCGAAACATTGCTTCATAAAACGTACCACAATATGTAGGTAAATTAAACCTATCATGAGAAAAGGGAATTCACAAACATCAAGGGTCAAATTTTCCTGTATGTTGCTGTGTATCTTCTTAAGTGTCTAGTGTAGGACTGGAGAGACGGTTCAGAGGTTGACAGAGAGCACTTCCTGCCCTTTGAGAGGACCTGGGTTCAATTCCCAGTACCCACATGACAGATCTGACACTCTCACACAGACAGACATACATGCAGACAAATCACCAATACACATAAAATAAAAATAAGTTATATAAAAAACCTAGTGTGTTTTACCCTAAGGTGGAATGAGCCGATTTTTAAATAACTTTGGAGAAGAAAAGTTTCACCGGGCACTTGGAAGGCAGAGGCCTGAAGGTTAGGAGTTCAAACCTCTGCTATAAAGCAAAGCATGAGCCAACCCAAGAGCTGCTTTTAAGTTGAGAAAAGTAAAAATGAAAACAAAGGAAAGGAGTGCTGTCGAGAGAAAATAATCGTAGGACTCTAGTGAGAACTGGAGAGCTTCCAAAGCCGACAGCTGACAGCTCCACAGGGGATGACAGGAGCTGCCAAACCCAAGCAGGTGGGAAGGGGGCTGGGTATACAATCACCGCCGAAAGGGGGAAAGACTCCAGCCCTTTGGAGAGGACATGCCCCCTTTGGTGGGCAGCCACTTCTTAGTTCCAGGCTTTCCCAGAAGGAAGGCAGACCCACGGTATCCAACTCTTTCAGGTTTTCCCCTGAAGATTTTAAATGGAACTACTATATAAAAACAACATTTTAAATGGTGGCTGAAAAAAAATAAACCCTGGTAGACTTGACTGGAGCCAGAGGTTGCCAGTTCATAACTACTAATTTAGCATATTTCATAATTCTCCGCATGCTAAGAAATCTGATGCCCTCTTCTGGCCTCCAGGGGTACTGCATTCAAGTCAGACATTCATATGTAGGTAAAACACACACATAAAATAAATAAATCTGTTTTTTTATCTGGCTGAGTATGTACAGTCAAAGACAGCTGCTCTGACCACTCATTCCTGTGTACTTAATTCTATAGTGATGTAGAGTTGGATTGTTTTACTTTGTTTTTAATTTCAGAGAACTTTTTAACTTTTTTAGGGGCTGTTGAGTCAGGGTGATAGAGACAAATGCCAATGTTCGAGGCTGTGATCACAGCTGATCCCGTCTTCACTACCTTCACTGACTAGTAAATGTCTCTAGAGACAGCCTAGTTCACTAATCAGGTCATACAGGAGGGGAAGAACACAGGTGACAATGGGGTTCAGGAAAGCAGCTGGGATTCTCAGGACTTCGGTCAACCTCTTCTGGTATATCTCGAGCTGTTTAGTCGTAGAAATGCTTGTGGTCTGTCCTGTTCTTTTCCTTTGTCTTTTCCGGATCACCTGTCTTTCTCTGCATTGCACGTTCTCTTGGAGGGAACTATATCTGAGTTTTCCCAGTCCTGACACTGCTCTGGTTGTTTCTGAATTTCTCCTCATTGTCACCAAAGCAGCCACTCTATTCCCAGCTCTGCTCTCCTGCCCCCAGGGGGGACTCCTACTCTAACCTTGTCACCTCAAGTAGATTTTACTCTTCTACTGCCCACAACACTCTCTTTTATTCTGAGTTTAATGGTCAGTTTCTTCTCCCTGAAGCAGGGTGGGAATTGTATGATCATTGGTATAATCTTGTCCTGTATATAAATGATTTCAGTTCTGTGGGACTTAAGGCAAATAAAACACAAGAGATCAAGCCTGCTGCCCTGCTCCAACAGGGACTAATAAACTCTCAGCATTTCCCAGACCCCCTCATCCTTTTGACACAAACACTAACTGGACAAGTGCAGTGAGTGCCTGCAGGGGAAAAGGAAAGGCACAGGGTACCCACATGGTTTCTGAAGGTTCTGGGTGATTGTGAAGAATACTTGAAATCCTGCATTGAGTTCTGTTGTCTAAATGAACTGAGTAGTTACTAGAAAAGTTTCATGGTTTCATTATTTATTTATTTATTTATTCTCTAAAAATTTGTTTGTTTGTTTGTTTGTTTGTTTTGGTTTTTTCGAGACAGGGTTTCTCTGCAGCTTTAGAGTCTGTCCTGGAGCTAGCTCTTGTAGACCAGGCTGGTCTCGAACTCACAGAGATCCGCCTGCCTCTGCCTCCCGAGTGCTGGGATTAAAGGCGTGCACCACCACCGCCCGGCAAAGTTTCATGGTTTTAAGGAATATAGGAGCCAGTAAGATGTTAAAATG